>NC_086155.1:128495869-128578369 GCF_035149785.1 Candoia aspera | reverse complement strand
GATATTTCACAGATTACTAAGAAACTAGATTTCTACATTTTGGTCCCAAAATAGGAGGCAATCATCCTGTGTCAGAGCTGTGCTGCACTTAATGCCTGATGATTGATGCTGTGTTTCTGTTTTTACTTGTTAAATGGAATAGTCTATTAGGTAATAATGGTGAAAGAAAGGTCTAAAATAGATAGCACCATATACAAAACAAAAAATAATTTAGTTTGGAGGCATATGATTTTCAGCAGAAAGAAAATGTCATGTTGGAAGTGATGGCTGTTATAATATTGAGCATGAAAGAAGCTTTTTCTGTGTGTGCTCAGGCAGCAAAAATATTTTTTATAAACAAAACAGTCATGGCACTTTTACACACTTGATCAGTATCATGCATAATGTTACTATTTATTTATTTATTTTCATTTAGAAATATATATATATATATCAATGGTTATATATATATATATATATCAATGGTTTATTTTAAATGGAATTTTTAAAACTCCAAAATGTAGTGGTTTGGTTCTTTTATATTTGTATTTGTATTTGTATTTGTATTTAACATTTATAACTTGTGTTTCTAGGAAATAGTAACCTTCAAAGAAGCTGACGATCAATGGATGAAAAAATGAGAGAAAAAAACCCAAAGTTAAAGAGTAATTTGCATAACTAATCATTAAGACTTTTTTGAAGAATTCATTAAACATGCTTCTTTCCTTTTCACTAAAGAACTGAAATTGGGGGCAACTCTTAAGGGCACACTCATGGCCAAAGTGTAGCCCTTGGAGAAATAAGAGGCTACAGGCTGTGCCTCACACGAGTATTTTAGGAAGATGAAGCCAGATGCAAAACTCTGGCATGATACAGTTTATACTCAATTATAAACCTAGATAGACAGACAGACAGACAGACAGACAGACAGACACTGTAGATAGTGTGTGTGAGTGTGTGTCTGTGTGTCTGTGTCTATGTGGCTTGGACACTGGCTTGGACAAGCTGGGAGAGTGGCTCCAACAGATCCCAGGAACAACATCAGAGTGCAGTGCTAGGAACAGCTAAGGTACTGTGTAGAACACTCAAACTCCCAGGCCTCTGGTAGAGGACCTGAGGTTGAGAAAGGCACATACCTCCCATAGGGGTGAGAAGGGATTTTTTTTTTAAATGTGTATGTGTGTATGTGTATATGTGTAGAGAGAGAGAATGTGCACAAGCCAGTTTGGTGTAGTGGTTAAGGCATCAGGCTAGAAACCAGGTGACTGTGAGTCCCAGTCTGCCTTAGGCACAAATCCAGCTGGCTGACCTTGGGCCAGTCACTCTCTCTCAGCCCTAGGAAGGAGGCAGTGGCAAACCTCTTCCGAAATCTTGCCAAAAACACTGCAGGGACTTGTACTGGCAGTCTCAGAGAATCAGACGTGATTGAACGGATTAAAAAATAAACCTATATCTGTATGACTGCATTTCAGGGATTCTAACAGAAAAGTGGCAGCAGTTCAGCAAAGATGTCCCCCCAAGGCATTATTTAATATCAATCTCCAATAGTGTGAAACCTGAAAATAAGGGGTTCTTTGCTTTGGTCTTCTTCATCTATACATTTAAGATAAGCCACTAGTACATGGATAGTTTTCCTTTGCTGTTTTAAAACAACTCACACAGAGAACTACAATCAGATTCCTAATCTATCTCCTACCTATAGAGGATTTGTGTGTGTGTGTGTGTGCATGTGTGTGTGTGTGTGTGCGTGCATGCATAGTTAAGCAGAAATACTTTAAATGAGAAGACTTCTCCCTAGGTATGTTTTATTGGGTATTTGCAATAAAGTAGGGAAAGCATTTATATAAAGTAAACAAAGCCAACATGTAAATAATCAATGTTATAATTGGAGAAATGGCATTTTCATGTCTACAATTACTACTTTGCATTGGATTAGCTTTCTTCAGTATTCTGCCCTCCAATGTATAAGGATAGAAATGGCTGCACAGGATGTTTTAAACAATGGGCATAGCTTTTCTTCACATTTAAGAAAATAGGCTTACTTATTTTCAGAACAGAAAGGGACTAAATTAAATCTATCTGCTAAATATTGAGCTAACTTTGAAATGAATGGGATGTGCCATTTCACAGTAAAAGGCTCTAATCTCTTTAGAAAAAGACATGTCTTGTTCTTTGTTTGTTCAGCACTTATCATTAAGTAGCTTGCATTATATAAAGGTAATACACAGTTCCTGCCTTGAAAAGCTAAGTGTGTAATTAAAATGCAAATTCTAATCTATAAACCTTCAGTAGAATAGTATATGGTGTGATCCACCAAAACAAATGAAGCCTACCAGCTCTTTATTTTATTTAAGATATGTACATAGCTACATCAAGGGTTAAAAATAGGAACACTTACAGAATGAAGGCTTCCAATAATCAATTGACTGCATAGATAGCAATAAAAATATCATTAATAGTCAGCAATAATTATATATATATATTAACAATAACTATAATAGTAATGATTCCTTCAACCAGAGTGGGCTCATGGCAACTAATAATAATAATAATAATAATTAAAAAAAAAACAGTTGAAAACCAAAATAATATCTTACACTACACCCAGAAAGCTATTTGCAACAGATGCAATTCTCTCAAAATGGGGATTATATTATTATGCAAAAATAAGTCACCTGGCTGATGCATTATACAACAACTGAAGTTTCCAAGCACTTTCAAAAGTAGAGGGCATTGCAGCCACAAATTAAATATAAGGTGTTACAAGATGCAAAGGAAAGAAGAGGATTGGGTTTTCCTGATTTGAAAGTGTATTTTGCAGCTTGTTTGGTTTAGATGAAAGAGTGGGTGTTGCTGAGAAATAGAAGGCTTTTAGAGTTAGAAGAACATGACCTGAAACTTGGGTGGCATGGATACTTATGATACGATAAAGTCAAGGTTAATGTAGATTTCAAAATCATAGATGTGTCATATTGAGAATATGGAATAGATACAAATCTAGGATGTGCCCGAAAACACCTTTGTGGCTCTCAGCGCAAAAAGCCTTCTATAGATGAGAAATAATAGGCAAAAACTAATGGTTAACATATTCTGAGATACTACAATTCTGTCAAGGGGAGTATAAAATAAAATCAAGAGGACAACTGATGGCAGAGGGACACAATTGTCAATTGTTTTCTTATTTACAGTTATCAGAAAAAAATAAAGTAGATAAAAGAATTTACAATATTGAATATAGTAAGACTGATTTTGAAACAGAATTATGTACAAATGATGAACATGTGATTGCTAAAATGCATAAATGTTTATTGAAATTTGAAACAGAAGAACAAGTCAAGGTACAGTATGCATGATAAAGTGGGCTAAAAAAATTGGTTATAATATACAGATGGAACAATGGGAAAATATGTGGTTGAAAGGACTGAAATTTACACTTTGTTATAATCTTATATATAATTATAAAATGATGTACTGTTGGTAATATGACACCAGAAAAGTTATCTAGAATGTATAAAGATATTTCAAATCTATGTTGGAAATGTGAACAAGAAGGGTCATTTTACCATGCTTGGTGGATGGGCAAAAAAGCTAGAAAATTTTGGGTTCAAATACATACAGTGATTCAGAGGAATTTAAAGATTAATATATAACAGAAACCAGAACTTCCCTCTTGGAACTGATGGATAAACAGTTGGAAAAAATGTCATGGAACTTTGTTTTTATATATGATAACCACAGCAAGGTTATTGTACATGCAAAGATGGAAAGATCTGGCAATACTTATGACAGGCAAAGATGACAGTTCTTGCTGAAGAGGCCAGGCTGACTTGTTTGATTAGAGAAAAGGCAATACCTATGTTTAGTGCTGACTGGAAACCCTTTGTGGACTTTTTGAGTAAAAAAAAAATAAAAATGATTTATTGTTTTGATGATTAGATCCGAGATATACATAGATGTAGATGTAGATCTTAGAGGGCATTGTGGTAGTTAAATCAGGACATAAGCAAGGTATGGGAAGCTGTTGACAGGTCTGACCCACTAAGGAATGGTCAACTCCACACCTTGTCATTGTTGCTTCCTAAAAATACAGAAGTAGATGAGGAGTCAAGGAACATTCCAACACTGCACATTTCAAGGGAGATGTAATCCAATTCAGAACTGACTGAACTCCCATTTCAGAGCTTGGTTTCCTACTGACCAACAGTAACTTTGTCCTTTCTAGCTATGATTTAAACTTCTTCATCCTCATCCACTCATTACTAAAGTCAGGTACCAGGCAAGGGAATCAGCTACTTTCATGGCATTTAGGTGGCAAGGTAGGGCTGGGGATCATCAACACACTTCAAAAATTTGGGTGATATTTCCAGTGGATGAATAGGTAGCTGCAGCTAAAGCATATCAATCTAGCTGTCCTTAAATCCTATTTTGGAAAATATCTACCATCTTTAGGGCTCTTTCAAAAGCTTGTCATAATTGGGTATGATAAACTTGGTAGTGTGTTTTATGAATGGTTTGTTTAGTAACAGATGTCTCCCATATAGAAATAAGAAAGAAACTGAGAAAAATAAAACCCACATTTACCTGTTCAGGGTGATTCCCCTCACCCTGCTTCCTGTGTTTAGGATTTCAAAAGCTATGCAGTATCCATAATGATAGGGCCAGCTCATCATTAGGTGAACCTGTCTGTCTGTTCATCTATCTTTCTATCGTTGACTTATATAGTCATTCATTATATACACCATAACTCTGAGAACATGCATCATCAATCAACTTTCCTGGGTTCTAGTCTCACTTGTGGGAAAAGTCAGCTCTCCAAGGCTGTCTGGAAGGTGGAGAGTAGACCTGCCAGATCTCAGGGGGAAGGGTATTCTACATTGCAGGGGCCACTATTGAGAAAGCATGCTGCCTAGATGGCAATATTTAAGGGAAGAAACCTGGAGCACACCCACCTTCTATGACCTGGTGGAATGGGCAGATACTCTCAGGGAGAGGCTGTCTCACAAATAGCCTGGCCCTGTGCCATTCAGGGCTTTAAAGGTGATAACCAGCACTTTTAGTGAAAGACTGGACTGATGATGAATGTAAGCCATGCTGTCACCTTCCCAGCCTTCCTCATAAGAGGGCATCAAGTTGGGAGGGCTGCCCTAATTCTCTTCATTTCCAAGGATAACTGCACTCTGCAAAGTAAAAGGAAACTTGTCATCATGGATGTGGCAGCCATTTTTCCTCAGAGCAAACATAATCAAAGAGCTAGAGAAGAAAAGCCGTTATGAAGGCAGGAAAGCAATATTACTTTTCTCATCACTTTTATATGAAATTTAGTAGAACCGTAAGGAAGAAGGGAAATCTATCATGTGTCTTTATGCAGTGAGGAATGTCTTTCAGTATGCAAATTCCTTTCTTGCTTTACTTTGAGAGAGGGATACTTCAATCCACTTCTGTATACAGCAATAAGGATTTTTACTTATTACTGAATTCAGAACATATGATGCTCACCATTTTGAGAAGTCACTAGTTTGGCATAAATGCAGAGAATATGAAACAGTTTAGACACACATACACCTTTTTTTTTTTTAACCCAGACCACTCTTAGTGGCTGTGTGAGGGTTTTTTTTTCACATTTTTTAAAAAAATGTGATGCATTAAATACATAGCTAAATTCAGAAGAAGAAACATCTAATCTAATTAGAATATTTGATCTAATTTGACGTTATTATATCTTTTGGCAGAAGACCCATTTTAAAGCTTGACAGTACATTTGGTCTAAGTTTTATAGACATCTTTAAATACTAAATTGACTTAAAAATACATAGTACTCAGAAGCATCCAGAAGAAAGGGGGTAAGTTTTAAAAGAAAGAACAACCAGGCCTGTTACCCTGCTTGCATTTTAAAATATATTTCAAATGTAAAATATATTTGGCAAGTAACATTTAAATGGAGGTTTTGTCTTAGCAAAATATTTTGCAAGACATTTTTACTATTATTTGGATCAGATGTACCTCCTTTTCCTCAGCCACCATGGGGTAGCTGAAAAAAGACTACTCTGGCAGAGAAAAAGAATGACAAATATTATTACTTGGGGAGTGATTCCACTGATGTTATATAGAAGTTAAATATACTGAAGAAGGGAGTGGAAATAGATAGATGGGAATATTTTGAGGATCATCTATTGCTAATTGCTTCAGTCAGTCCTACAGCCTACTGTCATTTAAACCATGGCCTGATTTGAAATTTATTCTATGTTGGCTGAGAGAGACCAGTATGCAAAGTTGTAATTTTGAAAGTCTTGGGCACTTATAATAAGTGAGGGGTAGTCAATCCTGGGGGTGGCTAGTGCCTTAAAGTGGTCTCCATGTATTTATGAATCCAAATCAGAACTTTTAATTGCCATCTTGGATGCAATTTTATACTTTATACTTATATTTATATGTTATGTAATTTATCTTGTTTTTATTGTATTTTAGCTTTATTGTAAACCACCCAGAGTCCCTCTTTTGGGGGAGATGGGCAGTCATGAAATTTGATAGATAGATAGATAGATAGATAGATAGATAGATAGATAGATAGATAGATAAATAGATAAATAGATAAATAGATAAATAGATAAATAGATAAATAGATAAATAGATAAATAGATAAATAGATAAATAGATAAATCAAATGGAAAAAGTTTCCCACAAATGAAGGAGATTACACTTTTGGCTCCAACCCTCCCATCTGTCCTTGTTAAGACTTGATAAAAGTAGGAGAGCTTTTAAAGTTATGGTTAACTACTTCAGGAAACAGATATGCACTTGTTGTTTAGATGATAAATTATAAATTTAGTATCGCTGATTGTATTCATGGAGATGTGTAAATTTGAACGAAGAATTACTTAATGAAATTTTGGGTTTTCTGTTTTTTAAAAAAATCTTATCTGGCAAACAGATATTGGGCAGGGGCATTTCTAGCAGGTTAATTATAATCTTACCAGTCTCACCCCCTACCACTGTTTCCTCATTGGCCCCAATCTCAGCAATAATTGCATTGGTGAAAAAGGTCATAGAGGATCCTGATGCATAAGATTAGCTCATCATACAGTTGAAAATATCCATCATTTCAACCCCAGATTCAACAAGCTGTAACTTAGTTCACAAACCCTTTTTGCCTGAATAAAGAATTCTAATGTTTTATTTTGCCTGGCTTTTCTGGATCCCTGATATTTTAGCATGCCAGATCCTTCAAGAAAAATATATTTTCTAAATAAACTATGTTGAAATACCTTTGACATCCTTTCTTCCTAAGAACTGGCATTGTCCTTGAAAATAAGATTTTAGGAAATGTTTTTTCCCATTTTGGAATGCCTAAATTTATCTCTCTTTCTAAACAAATCTAGCCTGTCATGTCAGTTGTCATTTATCACAGCATGAAGTTTACAATGTGTAGTTCCTTTGGTGCATGATGAGTTCCACCACTCTCCCTCCATTATATGAGGCATTCTGAATGACAACCATATGGTTTAAAAATCAAAAGGAGCGAAAGGACCTCCATGACTACATGTTGGTTTTTGTTTCATTTTTAAGACAGGAGATGACCTGGAGTAGGGCTAATTTTTTAACAGTGATGTTATCAATGCTTTTTTTTTTTTAAATAGTATTATATGTTGAGTGAGGTGAAAATCAGTAATTAACATTACAACTGTATTTTTCTGCTCTTATAAGGTAGATTGTTGCAGTGTTAGGGTTAAGATTAGAGTTAGGCTGATCTTGTCTGGACTCAGAAGCTAAGTAGAAACCAACCTGGATGAGAAACCACAGAGAATTACAAGACTGTAGACTGGGTGAAGTAAAAGAGAAAAGAGAAGATGGAAAAAAGGACGATGCAAAGTATTCAAACCCCAAATGTCTAGATCTTGAAACAGCTACTCAGAGAGTTCTCATTCTAGAGAACACAGGCATGAAATAAACTGGGTTCATCTGGTTCAAGTGTGAAACAAAAGAGGCTGTTTCAAATGCAGCTGTTTTGAACTTTTATACTGTTTAGGAGTTATGAAAGAAAGTTGTTTTGCCTCTTGCATTTTGAGTGTTATCTTATGACTTTTCCTCTCTGGCCTAGCACAGCAGGGAAACTTGGTTATAGTCCTATTGCTATTGCTATTGGCTTCAGTTGGATGAGGTGAAACACCCAGCATTTTAAAGAATGTATGGCATAGAGCAAATCAGCACAGCCCCTTTGCCCATAATGTGGATGGTCCATTAACTGTTTTGAGAGGCCAAGTCTGCATGCCACTGCCTATATCTCATCATCAACTGATAACTGAGGCAGCCTGAGAATTAATGTAGGGGCTTCACTAACATTACAATGTATGGTCAACAGCACAGCACAGGCCTTTTCTAGGTTTTCAGTAAGGGGGATCTGTGGGGATAGTAAGATTTGAGAAAGCATAACTTCCCCACAGCTCTGGGATGGGATGGCAGGATGCAAAGAGATACGTGGATGTGGCTGTAGTGAGAAAGCCATTCTGGATCTATTTTCCTATTTCAGTCCATTAAGACTGACCAGAATTTATTTTCTTCCAGAATGTCCTCTTGTCCGGAACAAGGTTGATCTCTCTCTCTCTCTCCCTCTCTGCCCCACTCTCTCTCTCTCTCTGTGAGTGAAAGAACCGCTTTAGCAATCTCTGTTCACATTCTGTTTAACTAGCATATTTCCAGGACAAAGGAAGAAGTATCGTTGAATTCAGAGGAGAAGGAAGATGAAACATGGGCTTCCTTACTGGGAGTTTGTTTATTTGTTTGACTCATGGACGGATGGATGGTTATTTGCACTGTATGATGTTTACTTGCCATGTTGTTTTCAAAACTTTTTTTTTCTCTGTCAATTTTTTTCTGCAAGCTAGCTTGCTGGTAGCACTCAGTATGAGCTACTACTCTATCTAGTCCTTGTGTGAAAAGAATGGAACAAGAGGATTTTTTCTGTATTCCCATCATTTCCTTTGGTGTAAACACTCAGAACACTTTTGAGTTTTGTTTCAGTGAAACACAGAACATTTAAACTAGCTCAAGTTTTGTTCTGATGAAACACTACCAACCAAATACATTTTGACATAATACTATGTTCTTTGTTTAACAAAGGACAACTTCCATATTGTGTACCAAGAAACATCCTGGAAGAAGAAAATGGCAATCTTTTCAGACAGTTACCATTAAAACTGTGTGGTTGTGTCCATGGCATTAGTGGGAATCAATTGTTTGGAGTTTGAAGATTTTTGAACTCATATACTCTGTCTCTGCAAAGAAATCTGCATGAAAATTTCTACCCAGGTTTGTGTGCATTTCTCTCAACATAGAGTATGCTTTTTCTGAACATCACTATCCCGATAGGAAAAAAAAATGCAACTACTTTTCTCTACTATGCATCCTTGTGAACCTTTTTTCCTAACATGCATAATTTTTGAAAAGAATTCTGAACAGTAGGACTTTCAAAACAGTGCTGTAATTAAACATTCCATGTTTAGGTCAAGAAGTGTGATGAAGCTAAGTTCACATTGAAATACAGTCCACATTAAAAAAAAATAATAATAACAACAGTCCATACCCATCTCTGTATTGCCATCCTTGAGTTTCATTTCCAAGTCAGATTGTTATATGACCAAATATCAGAAAAGTTGACATACTAAATATAAGTTTAAGAATTGCTGTGCTATTTTAAAGGATTCATATTTTCAGAAACATTTTTCTGCAAGTCCTGGCTAATCTTGTCTGGGCTTGGAAGCTAAGCAAGGTTGTATTCAGTTAGTGCTTAGATGGGAGACCACCATCTAAGCACTAACTGTAGATTAGATTGGGAAGTTGAAAGAATCCTTGTAGGCTACTTTTGTATTGATCCAAAGAAAACTGGATGTGTCCTTATAGTCACTACAAGTTGAGCTTGACCTGAGAGTATCTCTAGTTCCTTTTGTCTGGAAGTAGTGTGCAGAAGTAGTGTGTACATTTTCCATGAGAAGTCAATTTCCATCAGCAGATATTTAAAAGAAGATTCTGTCTGCTAACAGGTAAAATGTAAGAATAAATAGATAAGTGCCCATCAATGAAACCTGTAAAGAAGAGGCAAAAAAGAAAACAAAACAAAAAAACATAAAGCCATTTGCTAAATTGCAATGTTCATTTTCTGAATCTGTGGCTACTGTAGAAAATAGATTGGGAAATGATGCTTAGTCAACTATGCTCAATTTTCCAAGCGTTTGCACTCATGAATAATTGTTTTATATTGTAAAATAAAATATAAATATGTCAACGTTGGAAATGTGAATTGGAAGACAGTAATTTAAGCCACTGCACTGTCAGCTCAGTAGGCTTTTTTGTGTTTATGATTTTATAATCATGCAGTGCCAATGCTCATTTGTATCAGTCCTATGCTGTACCTAAAATTATTTGGAGGAAGTATAGGGAGAAAGTTTATACTGTGAAATAAAATTTCAGTTGATAAATACATGGTAGTATAGTGGTTGTATAATTCACTGGGCTACACAACTTTATTTTCAACTGGTTCAAAAAAGTTTAGCCCTCTTTATAGAAATTGAGCCTACTTTTGCTTCCTTTAGATTACTGTTTTGTAGACTTGCAAAGGAAATCCTAAAAGGGGAGCAGTTAGTAAAAATACAACCTCACTTGGCTTTGTGGAGTCTTGCATTTAATCAAATAAATGCCTTAACAGGGAACCTATATCCCCTCTAGCTTGTCAAGGAAAAGGGCTAAAACAACAACAACAAAAAAGAATTTGTAGATGACATAAGTCTAGATATAAACAAGCCCAATATTTGAGACTGTACAATCCATTTACCAATATACTTATTTGGTATAAAATGAATTTTGGTGAAAAAAACATATTCATGTTGAAAAAATGTATTGTTAATTGTTTGAGGGTTCAGTTCAAGGTGCTGGTTTTAATTAGGAGTCTATAGAGATGGTCCAGGCTGGACCTGTAGAGGTGAACCAGTCTGATTTGGGCCACATGAAGCATAAACTGTGTTAAATTGTTTATCAGAACAGAAGACTTCAATATGTATCAGAGGGAAGCTTGCCAAACTCTCTAAATTTATTTATTTAATTATTTACTTATAATAATTTGGAGGTAATGCTAACAATTAGTTGGTTATATGTCATATTGCTATGGAGCTTTCTCTCTTATACAGTAGTTCTTTCGATGTTTTCTGGTGTTTTGTCCAAATGATCTATTTTTGTTTCTCCCTAAATACTATTCAGCTGCTGCTGCTGCTGCTGCTGCTGCTCCTCTTCTATTTTATCCTTCTTAGCTGCCCTCCCTGCTTACTCAATTAGGAGTTCCTTCTTGCTATTTCCATTGGGGAACACACATTTTTTTTTTTAATATCTTTATGACCTCTTATACTGCAGGATTTCAGCTCATTTGGGACTTTTCCTGTATACATAAAGGATGTCCCCTGCAGACAGTGTCCTAGGCACTAAAGAGCTTGTTAGTGATGTCACCACTGCAACTTGCAGAGGGAAGGAACTGTTCATTGCTCTTCACATCTTGAATTGAACATAGGAATGTACTGTGTGAATAAGGTCTAAGTATGTGTGTATGTGTGCAGTCAGTCAGCAAATGTGAACCCAGATTTGAGAAGTATGGAGTTACACAATGGTGTTCATCTCTACTGGGGTGGTAATAGGATTTTAATCTGCCTTCCCAAGGTATGGGCTCAGATGCAGCTTGTGAATTCATGGCCACCATGGGAACCATGGACCTAAGCCAGATTACTGAGGAGCCAATGTACAGCAGCAGCTAAATTTCTGGTTTTGTTTCAGGGCAGTGATGACTTGATGTTGAGCTGGAAGTGGTGGTGGTACTGTCTCCCTTGTCCTGGTCAAGTCAATCTCTATTAGATTTGGAGTTTTCTACAGTTGCTCCCTGCCACAGGGAGGAAGGATCTATTCCATTGGTCTGCCCCAGGCACTTAATGAACCCAGTTGAGTTTCAAAAGAAATTTGTGGTTGTTCCTGAGGCTCTGATGCATGGTTTGATTGAGGCTTAATTGCTGCTTGGAATAAGGAGGAGGAGGAGGAGACAATGATAGTGTTGGATTGGATTATACTGTGTTGACTCTATCTGCTCATGGACCCTGGATATCTTCCTGCTTTTCAGAGGAAGTCTGGGCGATGAAGCAGCAGAAGAAACACCTAGAGCACTGCTGGAGGAAAATGAAAAGCAAACTCAACTTAGAACAGATAACAGTCATTTTTAGGAATTACCTCATTGTGACAACAGTGGCAAAATATTACATTTTGCACTTCCATCATGTTTGCAGATAGTGGCCCTATCTAATTAACCTGGTCACTCTGCAAGGCCATTATGAAAACTATTAGATAAAGTCTGAATTGGACTCTGGCTATGTAGGTCCATTGGAGTTGACTGAGGCATGGTCTAGCATGGTTATCTGGGAAGAGCTCAAGCCTATTCATCCTGAGGAAATAAATAAGGCCCTTGGGGTTGTAAATGTAGCCCCTTTGTATTAGAAACATATAGCTTCTGGTTGATTAAGGTATCCTGGAAGACAATGTGCAGTTAGATATAAGTATGGAGAATGCATCCTTGAGGAAGTGGATGCTCTAGATCTCAAAGAGGCAGTGGTCTGTCCCCTCCCTAAGAAACTATCCTTATATCCAAAAACACTGGACAATTTTTGTCCTGTCTCCAACCTTCCCCTTTTAGGAAAGCTTGCTGGGAAGGTAGTTAGTTCCAGAGGGCCTTGGAGGGAACGAATTATCTACAGAATCCATCCTGATCCTTGAACTCTCAATGGCCTTTGAAAGTATTTATCATAATATCTGCTCCTATTTAATATCTACATAAACCCTCTGGGTAAGGCCATTTGTCAACTGGAATTAAGTTTTATCAGTGCACTGATGATACTCAGTTATACTTCTCTACTCTAGGATGACCAAAGGATGTTGTCAAGGTTCTTTCCAAATGTCTGGAGGTTGTAAGTATTTGGATGAAGAAGAACAGTCTTTGGATTAACTCAAGCAAGACTGAGTAGCTTTGGTTTTAGGGTCTCCCAGATCTTGCAACTTCATCTTTAGCTCCTCCAGACAAAAGGGGTACACAATTTGAGGGTCCTCTTGGACTCTTGGCTCCTACCTGAAAAGGAAACATCAGTCATGGCCAACAGAACCTTTACACAAATCAGTCAGAATGCCCATGTCACAATCACTCATACTTTGATCACCTCTTGCTTGGATTATAGCAACACACTTTGCAGGGGGCTTCCCTTGAAGACTACCTGAAAGCTGTATTTGTTCCAGAATGCAGCAATTTGGGTAGTTATGGGCATACCATGATATGCCCATGTAACATCACTATTTTGCAAGCATCACTGTTTCCTTATAGGTTTCTAGGTTTGGTTCAGGATGCTGTTTTTTACATATAAAGCCTTTCATGGTACAGGACTGGGTTGATTGCAGAACCACCTATCTCAATTTGTTTCTGTCCATCCTATGAGATTCAACAGAGTGGGCATGCTCTGGGTCCCTTCTATGAAACAATGCCACCTAATGGGGACACAGGTGCTGTGTCATCTCTGCTATGGTATCTACCGTTTGGAGCAACATATCCCCTGAGATTCACATGTCCTTGACCCTGCTGGCTTTCCACAAAGCCTTGAAAACCTGATTTCCCCCCAGGCTTTGGACCAGGGCACTAGATAATCCCATGCTATAAAGATTTGGGGAATGATTTGAATTATGCTACATTGCACTCTGTTTTGCATTTTTTAATGTTTACTGGTTATTTTTCTGTGTATTTAATTCTATGTTAGCTGCTCAGAGTCACAATTCATGATCTGATGGGCTTACAAATCTCATACATACATACATACATTTGCAAAGCAGTGCTTGCATTTTTTCAGGGAACAGTATATACAAGATAAGAGTAGCAGGAGCCAGTTTTACTTAATTTCCATTTCCATGCACTTAGAGCAAATTTTCTGCTTCTAACAAGATATGTACAAAGGGCTAGCAGAACATATGGTGCAGGTCAAGTATGAATTCTCCCACTGTTGCATAGGGGAGATGTGTTGTCATCCCACCAGTGAGGTGAATGGCCATCACATTAAATTGTTCTCAAAATGTCTATCAACTTCCTGATTAAATCCTACCACAATGGCTGAAAGCCAAGGCTAATAATTAAAGCAAGTAATACCTTTGACCTTTGTTTCTGGAACATATGCTTTGCAGCTTGCTATTTAGGGGGAAATGCACCAAAGACAATAGGTGTTACGGAATTGTTTCTAAACTGTGATCAAGTAGATATCAGCATTTTCATTTTAAACTGGATGACTCATTCAGTGATTTGAGGCATCATCTCATTGATGCCTACAAGAAATCAGCTTTTACTGAAACTTTCTCTCATGAAGAAAACATCTATGATTTGCCTAAATGGCTGCTACCTGCAGTTTGTGTTTTCACTACCAGAAGCTATCCTCTATCCTGTTCTCAATCAGCAGAGTTTAGAAGGTCATCTTTCAATCCAAACATTGATAATGTACAATTCCCACCAACAGTAAGAGATACATTTACCATAAACTTATTATTTCCTGTTACATATTATCATCTCTTGCACTACATGGAGATATTTATTTATTCATACACAAGATGGTGAATAAGAGTAAGAGAGTGAAAAAGGCCAGTTTGGTATAGATATAAAGGTGTTGGAGTAGGACTGGAGAATGTCAGGTTCAAGTCCACCACCAGTCATGAAAGCTGACTGGGTGACTCTGAGCCAGTCACCTTCTCTCAGCCTACTTCATAGGGTCTTTGTCGGAGTGAAAAATTGAAGAAAAGTATATAGCATCTTGAGCTCCTGGAGGGAAAATAGGATATAACTCTAACAAAATAAATAAATGTTGCATCTGCTTCACCTTTCATTTTAAGAGACATTTTAGAGTTATTTCATTAACCTTTCAATTATAAATTGGCTACTTCAATCTAGACAAGCATGGTCATATGCATGTATGTATGCACTGGGACTGTGATATTAACCAGACAGTAGTTTGATAGAGCAAATATGCAAGGATTGATAAAATAATGCATATAGCATCAATATTACATTGGAAGCTACCCTTTGTGTGTTCCTGTGGATTACCATCCTTGGAGCTTTGTCCCAACTGACTTATAATTACTTATATACTACTACTACTACTACTACTACTACTAATAATAATAATAATAATAATAATCTAATATTCAACAAAGTTAAGCAGTAGCCTGTAACATTTTCTTCATTTACAAAAATGCCTCTGGTTTTCATACTATGGTGGATGGCTGCAGCCCAGTGTATTTGGAAAAAGCACCCCTGGGGAGGAGACAAATCTCACCCAGAAGAGAGGTTCCTGAGTGTCCAGAAGGGGTGTCTTTTGATGAATTAGTGGTTTCTGATGGTCATACCAACTATAATAACCACTTTGGGAGAAACAAGTCTCCCCAAACCTGATCTCAACATTTTAAATATGTCCACCAGCTTGAAAGGTTGACTGTCGCAGCTGCAGTTGTTACACTCAAAGAAACAAGTTTTCCAGCAAGTGCTCAGTGAACATTTCAATAATGATGATCTAATATCACTCATCCATTTTTGCAAGACTTATTATGCATAAAAGTTTTGCAAATGAGCTCTGGAAAAAACAATCTGGCACAACTGCATTCTGGCTATGTTCAGAAGCTTGTACATTCCTTAAGAACATATATTGAACATACAACTAATCTTGTAGAAGAATGGTTTTGTTGGGATAGGGGAGAAATATTAGTGTGAAGGAGGCAAGATTCTTAAGATGCAGCAACTTATATTTAAAATTAAATTGTATTGTTGGAAGGAAATCTTACCAGGGTCCGTTCTGAGCAAGGAATGAAGATACACAGGCAGTTGCTTGAATAGAGGTGATTGCTTTATTGTCCGAGAGCATGAAATACAGAGAGTTCAGCTGTCAGAAGTGGCCACACTTGTATTCCCCACCCCCACCCCACCCCCACATATAGAGATGAGGGTTTTGTGTTAGAAAAGGAGCGTGAAAGACAATGTTTGTCTTAGCTGGATTGCACTTAATCAGTTTCCCAGCAAGGCACCTTCTAAGAATTGTGAATGAGTGTAATTGATCAGAGGCATTCCTGTGGGCATGCCCCCTATTGCTTTGTGGTTTTCTTGTTCTTTGATCAATTAAGCTGAACATGGTTCTGTCTAGGCTTTTCGTGGCCAGTCCCCAGTTAAACATGTTGCCATAGGTCGCGGCTATATCAAACTCTCTGAACATTGTGTAACATTGTGTAACATTGTGTTGGGGGAGGTGGCTACTCCCATCAGGCAAGAGGTTAGTGCATCCTTTACTGACTTTCCCCCTGCCAAGCAGACGTTTGTGGTGTTTGGGACGCCTCTGGCTAGATATTCCGAAACATTGTCTTTTTCTGAATAAAATCCCATGCTTACTGAGCCGTTGACTTCCAGAACTAGTGAGGAGAGTAGGCAACAGGTGGCGAAGGGGCATATCTTCGGGGGGGGGGGGGTTGTTAATTAGTTCTTTAGTGTCCAAGGCAGCTCTTTAAGCCCCACTTGTACATCTCTGGTTCCTTTACGAGCTTGATCAAGGGTAGTTGGGGATAAGCATTGGTCTCAATGCTGTGGTCTACAACTGTTGGTTTCACATGTGACCAGACTGGGGAGTGATGGGGCTTCTGTCTGGTACTCTTCAAAACCTGTGAAGGTGGCTTCTAGTCTGTCCTGCCAATGTTGCACCTCCTCCTCTATAAACTCCTCATAAGGAATGGACAATTGTAGTCGTACTGCTGGAGCCACGATGGAGAGGGGAAGAGGCTGCAAGGCAGCCCATTTGTTTCCTTTGGTGATGGATGAGTTGTCTCGCTGATGTACATTGCAGTGGACAACTGCAAGATTCATGGTAGTGAGACTGCTTGAAGGAGAGCGTTGACCAGTGGGGAGTTCACAATGGGGTTGCTGGATAAGTTTAGAAATCCCCTCTGTTTCCACAGTGCTCCTGTCATGTGGCAGATTCCAAAGGTGTACTTGGAATTGCTGTGAATGGTGGCTGAGCAGTTTGTGGTTGCTTGGCAAGCTTCGGTTAGAGTGATGAGTTCGGTGGCCTGGGTGCTATGGGAGGAAGGGAGAGGGCTTGCCCAGATGATTTCAAAAAGGTTGACCACAGCAGCTCTGGAGATGGGGTTCCCTCATGAAGGAAAGAGGAGCTGTCTGTAAAAAGTTCAAGATCTGGGTTTGAAAGAGCGGTATCCGTGAGGTCCAGGTGCGGCATTTCAGCATCATGAATGAAGTGGAGGAAGCAATGGAGAGTCAATTCTGCATCGCTGGTGGGAAGTAAGGTGGCTGGATTCAGAGTGGCACATCACTCGAAGGAGATATGTCCCGATGTGAAGAGTTCTGCTTCATATTGTGCCAGTCTTCGATAGGTGAAGGCTTGTGTCTGTGATTTTATTAGAATGGCAACTACATTGTGAGGAACCTTTAAAAAGAGTGGATGTCCCAGAACAATGTCCCTGGAGCCTTTGATGAGTTCAACTGCAGCTGCCACAGCATGGAGGCATGGGTCCATTCCTCCGCCACCGGATCAAGCTGAACAGAATAGTAGCAACCGGTCTTTGCATGGGGTCTAAAGATTGAGTTAGCACTCCAGAAGCTATTCCTCTGTTCTCGTGTATGAACAGGGAGAAAGGTTTTTCATAAACAGGCAGGCCAAGTACTGGTGCTGATGATCAGGTCTGCTTTAATCTCTCCAAGAGGTGGGTTAGCCCCTTGGTCTATTGGACTGGTTCCAGTGGATGCGCTGTGGGGCTAGCCTGCACCTGTCCAGCCAATGGTATACCCCAGGTAAGTCATCTCCTGGAAGAGGTACTGCAGTTTGGTTGGTGAGGCTTTGTGTCCTCTGTCTGCCAGCTGGGATAAGAGATGGTGGGTGTCAGTGCAGCATGCTTCCTCTGTTGGGGATGACAACAATAGGTCATCCACATATTGGGTCAGCATGGAGTGGCAGAGGAGTGAGATGGAGGTAAGTGATCAGGGAGGCAGTAGCACCTGTGTCAATGAGACAGTTGTAGGATTCCCCTCATATGGTAAGATTCAGTAGGAGTTTTCCTTCCGGTCCACATTTCAGTGGGATGGAAAGGCCCACAAAGAGGGGTTTGTTCTATTGAGTACCAGAGTCTAGTCATTGGGTGTTGGATTCGGAGTCCTCTCTCGAGTGAGGGGTGGTTCGTAGTTCTGTGGCCAGGGAGTCCATGGTGAATGGGCGCAGTGGTTTTTAGGAAAATGGTGCTGGGAATGGCCAGTCACATCGAGGCATCTTTGGCTGGCCAGAAGAGTTGCATGCCCTCCTTCTTTGGTTGCAGTCTCTCCTCAAGTGCCCTCCCTCTCCACATTGGTAGCAGAACACCGGGGGTCATCTCTCCTGTTGGCTTCCCAGTGGTTGGGGCCATCCCTCCTCTCGCAAGGCTATGAACATCTTTAGGTCTTCCTTCCTCTCGGTCCATCTTTTCCTCTCCCTCTCTTCTTCTCTCACCTGATGTCTCTGATCGAACCCAAAGTTGGTGATCCTTCGCAGTTCAGAGATCTCTAGTGATGACCAGTTGGAGACAATCGCCTGGAAGTGGTTATGGATGTTGTTGGCCGATTGGTCCATGAATGCAGATGCCAAAATTCACTGGTCCTTCTGGTTGTTTGGGTCCAGGTATGCTTAAATGATGCCAACTTCAGACAGGAGGATCTAGAAGGCATCCAGGATCTCATCTTCTCTTTGTACAGTGTGTTGGAATTTGGTCCACTTAAGTGGCTTTCATCCCAATTCCTGGAGGGCTTCCAATAGATTCTCCTTGGCTCAGGTGTACTCGTCCCAATGTAATCATTGTAATCCCATGCGGGGCTTTCTGTTGGCCAGGTGTAATGTGCCGGAACTGCTTGTCTGGGGATGGTGTTTTTTTTTCAAAAAGACTAAAAACCTCATCTCAGGTTAGAAATATGTTTAGTAGTTGCATCATGTTTCCCCAAGACAGGTTATGGCTTTTGATGATTGATTGCAAGGTCCCTAATGACCGACTGTGGATCTTTTTGAAAGGGGGGTTCATCCTTTATCCAAACTACTAGGTCAGATGGGGAGAAGGGCATGTGGGTTAGAACATATTCTACATCACCCCCGGCCCACCCGGGGATGGGTCTCTGTAACAGAGATGCCATTAGTTTTCCTCCAGGTTTCCCACTGGGAAGATCCATTTTGGGTTGTACTGGAGGAGCACTATCAGTGATCTCAGAAGGGCCTGGATCAGTCAGGTTGGAAAGCTCAGCCCAACAGTACTCATAGGGTAGGTGTGAAGGTCTTAAGGTTTTTAGTGTTGCATAGGTGAAAGTACCCTCTTCAGCCCAAGTCACATTACCCACTGCATCTGTGTGTTTAGTCTACTCCAGACAATAACACTGTGCATGGCTTTTCCTCATCCCAGCCTGGACAGGGAGTAGCCCCTCATCCCAGGTGATGAGCAACCTTCCCAACGGGGAAGGTTCCCCAGTCGTATCCAAACCTTGGTTTACCTTTTGTGAACTTTACTTGACACGTGTCCACCAAGGTCTTAAGGTGTGCTTACACACCCTGGAGACTTCCTAGTGAAGTACTGGCCCTCCTCCTAACCAAACCCTGGTCCCGGACTAACTTAGGAGCAGAAAGCAGACTGGTACTGCTCAGATAAATTCACACGTTCAACATTTCTCTACCTGCTGGGGCACACATGTCTAATCAATCTCATTGGCTATCCAAGCTTCCTGGTCGTTGTCCAACAAGGACTTGCAGGAGCCTGCAGTGGGGGCGGTCTTAGACTGATTTTGACTCACAGCCCTGGTGGGCAGTCAGGGTAAAACATAAAGGAAATCTCACACTCACACACTCACTGGGCCAAGACACAAAATTTGCAGGGTACTCACCAACTATGAAGAAGCCTCACGTTCAGCAGGCGTTTCGGCTCAGCACCAAAAAACTCCCTTTACTACCAATGTCGATGTAGGCAGAATCTGGGGCAGCATCCTTCAGATAAATGGTCTGGTGCCGGCTGGGTGAAGTTGCCCTGGCCCTGTCTGGTTAGTCTCGGAGTCCTATCTTGGTCGCCAGATTGTTGGAAGGAAATCTTACCAGGGTCTGTTCTGAGCCAGGAATTAAGAAATGCAGGCAGTTGCTTGAACAGAGGTGATTGCTTTATTGTCTGAGAACGTGAAATACAGAGAGGTCAGCTGTCGGAGGTGGCCACACTTGTATTCCCCCACCCCACCCCCTTATATAGAGATGTGGATTTTGTTTTAGAAAAGGAGCACAGAAGATGATGTTTGTCTTAGCTGGGTCATGCTTAACCAGTTTCCCAGCAGGGCACCTTCTAAGAATTCTGAAAGAGTGTAATTGATCAGAGGCATTCCTGTGGTCACCCCCCCTATTGCTTTGTGGTTTTCTTGTTCTTTGATCAATTAAGCTCTCTGAAAGGCTGCAGCTTTTGCCTGTTGATTTTAGATTATTGTGATTCCGAGGGGAAGCCCTTTCTTCTTTTCTTGTGCTAAGGTGTCAGCTCCCTGCCTTTTGTCCTCTCAGTTTCCTGACCTGATTGGCTTCTGAGGAATTTGATTAAGTTATCAGGTGGTTCCTTTATGGCTCATGCAGGTATTATTCTATTGTGATCCTTTATGTTTGAGTCGTTTCTCTCTATTCTACTTTTAGTCTTTTTTGTCCTGGAGTTCCTAACTTCTCACCCAGTTTGGGGAAGTATTCTTGGCAGTAAGCTAATATCAGGGAGAAGTATATTGAAAATGGCAGTTTGCTAAGGAAAGGGGGGGAGGTTGCTTGAATCCTTCCAACAGTATATTTAAATGTTATTTTTTTTTAACATTTTAGCATGAATTCTTATGGTAAGGAGTCCCCAAGACTGGTGCATCACTGTCCTCAGTAACTTTCTTGTATCAGAATCAAACCAAGTTGAACGTATTTGCTGTCGATTTCTGGTAGGGAGTTTATCTGTTAAGAATTTTCTCAATGAAAGAGACAGATCAGTGTATTGAGTCAGGATTTTATTGGCCTCAGTATTGTTTCAATTTCTTACATTTTTCATGTGGCATAGTATTTTATCAGGAAGTAGGAGGAGTATGGTAGAAAATACTCCCGAGGACTCTTTGTTGTTCTTTTCCATGTTTATATTCCATGTTACAATAGATGAACCAGCAGATGGTTTCTCGAGGTAGGTACTATTTTCTTGGGCAGTTGGGGTGACCAGCTCTATTAAAGGTTTAGCAGCTTGATGTGTTTTTGCTAATAATTCCCTCAATTCATCTAGCCTTTTTATAATACCCACTTGTTCAGTATCTGGCAAGGTACTGAAAGAGTTGATCAAGTTTGCCTCTAAGGGTTCTTCAGGACTTTCTATAGGAGGTACAGATTGTTTACTTGAACTGTCTGTTCTCAAGGACAGTGGTGATAGAATGTCCTTTTATGTTGCGACAATTAAAGTAAAAACATTCTTATTGCCAAGATGAGTTATTAATGAGCTAACCCCCTCTGTGTGAAACCCACATAGTGGGAAGATCTCAAACTTGTTCAAAACAGGCCTCATTTTGAACAACATGCTGGTGATAGTAGGATGTTTAAATGTTAGAAGGATTCATTTAGTCTCTCCTGGATGGAAGCCATTCAACCTTCTGCAAATCAATCAACTGCCTTTCACAGCATAGAAGCTGACTGAGGGAAAGAATAGCTACACTTCTGGATCCCCATTTTCCTCTATTTAGTCTGCTACTTTGGATTTGTAGAGTGATCTGATGTGGCTGTAACTAACAGTTATGATTTAATTGCCTTTCATCCAATACTTCCTGAGAGAATGGTAGTTGCCTCAGATGCTCCTCTGGATGTAGTCTTAGATCTCTTAATTTATTCCTAACTCTCTTTTTAGGTTCCAAAATAGGATCCACCTTTCCACACTATTGAGACACAGTTGTCTCTGGATGAGCTTGCTTTGACTGTCTCAGCAGTAGTATTTGGCTCACTGTGTTTGAGATTAATAAGATATTCTTTTAGAGTGTCCACTTTGTTGTTAACTGTGGTTAGAAGCTCATAAATTGACAATACTGTTTGTGCCTTCAGTAGGCATTGTGTGGTTATAAAGTCAGTAACTTTTTTTCCCCTTTTTTAAGTCCTCATCCCCTTGTTGTATAAGCCTTGCAGCAGCTGGACAGATGACTGCAATCTGCGAGGGGGAAGCTTCCTCAGGGATAGAAGCAGAAAGATCTAAAAGTTGGGAGCTTTCTATCTTCACTTGTAGATCCCATTCCAGGGGATCATATCTATTAGAGAGTCTATCAGGAAAAGTAGAGGGGATTTGGTTACTTACAGCAAGTAGCTGTTTGCTTTTTAAATAACAGTCAACTTTGAGCTGTTTGGTAGGCCTGAGAAGCAGAATGTGAACACTGCCTCTTCTTCCTTTTCCCCATGGCAGAAATGGTAAAAATACAGGTCTCCAGTAAAAAATAAAAATACAGGTCTCCAGCAGAACAAGAATAAAAAGACAATGAAATAAAAATAAAATGGAATGGAATGGAATAAAAGCAAAGGGGATAGTTAAAAATTAAATAGTGGCTTTAGAGGGAACTCTTAACAGCAGATGCTACCTTGATGCCATCTTTCTGGGCTCCCAGCAGAAGGCAGCAGCAAAGACACCAGAGTTGTCCATGTCACTGCAGACTTCAAACCCCAGAGAATTTCACAGCTGGTCTGAGTCATCAGGCCTAGACTCCAACAGCAGAGTAAAGAACTAGAAAAACAGTTATGCAGGCTCCATGTTGGCAGGTTGTTTCCAGTGGGGATCAAGAATGAGGAGAATATTCCTAAGAAGCTCCAGCATTCTCATACAGGCTCCTTAAATAGCTGTGCCAATTGCTTTTGCTCTGACCTTTGAAGCTGCTGGAGTTCTATCTATCTATCTATCTATCTATCTATCTATCTATCTATCTATCTATCTATCTATCTATCTATCTATCTACCTTAAAATTTACATAGGTAATATAGGTAATGTTACAGAATTTTGGAAAATATGTTTTTAAACAGAACTAAAAACAATACTATATTATTTGAAAATCTTCTTCCTTGCCCCTTTATGGAAACAAAAAAATATTTCAAATATTGGCAAATAACATACATCAACAAATTCTGCATAGATTTCTCCTTCCAGTGTTGCATAATACTTTTAGCTAGCACCCATGCCTGAAAGAGCCACAATATTTAATATTTTGATATATTCCACATGTTGTGGATATAGCCAAAATAAATGCAAACTGACCAGCTGGCAAAACTACAGGATAAACCAAATAATCAGAAGGTAACTTAAAACTCTAAACCTTGTATTTTTTTCTCAACTATTACTATGACACAGTGGTACAAAATCTGAATTATTCCAATTAAAAAAAAAATACTTCATCACCAGGAGGAAGTGTAACCAGATAAGTAACCAATTTATATAGTAACCAGATAAGATCTCAGATCCTGCCTTAATGGAAGAGGGATTGCTGTCTAACCATAAAATATTGCATATCATCGGCTTATAGTAATACCTTACACTTTACTTTCCTATTGTATTTCCATTAATGGTTTTAGAATTTCTAATTAAATAGGCAACATTCTAAAGCAAACTAAAGAGAAAGGGAAACAGATACATCCCTGCTGTGTACTTTGACATACTGTAAATTTAATCAAGGCGAAAGCACACCATTAAAAACCACCATTAATAATGTAACCAAGGAGAGGATACACCTTTAATACTACTAATAAATCATACTAACTCAAATTATAAAACTTTGGAGAGCCTCAGTAACTTCTAAGAAACCATATCAAAGGCTTTCTCAGCATCTGCTGGTCATGTCTATTTCAAATTAAAGCAAGCACATTAATTAAATCTGATATTGTTGGAAGTTTGCCAGCCTTGTATAAATCCAACTGTTGGATGCAAAACAGTTGGAAGAACACCCTGTAATCTATAAGCCAAAGTAGATGTTAAAATCATATTTGTCTAGGAAATAGGTCTAGAATTAGAAAACATAGTGGGATTCACCTTGCGTGGCTTAGGGATACCTGTGTGTAATGATTGCCTACTCCAATAGACTCAGACTCACAAGCAGTAACTTAATGATATCTGATTTATTAAACAATAGTATGCAAATACAGAGAAAGCTGAGAATGAATAAAAGCGCGCCAAATACAAACTAAAAACCCTCGGCTCAAACGTAATCCCTCCCCTCGCCCTGCCGTTGCAAACCCCCCCCCCCCAGGTGCTGGTAACCATTTCTGCTGATGTCCTGGGAAAGGAGCCTTGAACACACGAGATAACCCAAACACATTCCAATCCAGCTGCTAACACATAACAATCCCACGAGATGGAATCCTCCTCCCCTCCCAGACAAAACACGCATCAGCCAAATGACATGCGAAACGATACGATGTAACGGTAACATTGGAATGGTGAACATGACACTGTGATATTTATCTCATTAAAACTAAAAGGCAGGATTCAAGTAAAAAGAAAGAAAAAAAAAACTTCACTATATATCTGTATTAAAATAGCAGACAAAACCCAATACACTTTTTTTTCATCATGCTACTAGAAAATTACCAGTCCAGGAATCCTCTGGTTTCAGAGTTCTAATAGTAATGACATTTTCTTGAAACAAAAGAGATAAAGTAAAATTAGTAACCTGGTCTTATGATAAATAGAATAAACTCATTTTCAATAAGTAAGAATATATCTTTCCTGCTATTGACAGAAGTTAAAATTGATTAAAAAGTTAAAAATTGTTGATTAATCTAAATGCATATTTACATTTGTACCCTAAACAGATGAAAAATATTACATTGAAGAAAATTATAGAAAACTTATTTATTAAACTGCTCACATTTTTCCCAATATTGTTGCCTTGTACAATATATGAAAAAAAAATCTGTTTTGGAAGTGTAATTCTTGTTAAAATTCATGTTGAGCAGAAACACAAGATCTGCATCAATCAGGAAACAGATGGAACATATAAAGAGATACTTATTTCACTTTTCCTTTTTTAGCAAAAAAAGAAAAACAACCTTTAGGGAATTGTTGTTTTTTTGATATGAAAAGTATAGGGTAATTCTTTAGTAGTGTCCCATATTACAAATAATAATATAATGGAGTCCCTATTAATCCAAAAAATCTCTGCCATCTCCTGTTCCATCTCCTTAATAAAATCTTTATCTTTCAGCAAAGAACAAGGGTCATTTAAAGAATGTATTTAAACTTTTATGAAATAAAACAATAAGCTTCACAGGAGGATGACCTGAAAGTATAATAATGCCTATAACACACGTTTAACTTTAAATACCAAAGAATGAGATAACAGAAAGCAACCTAACGGAAAACAGTTTATATGTGTTGAAATAAATGAAAGTGTATTCCTGTTGGGAAGGATTAATAGAAAAAAAATGCACTAAATTACAATCAGGCTTGTAGTCTTGCAAAATATAACAATTTGGCTTGTGAAGTCTTGCAATATTTTTTTAAAAAATAACCTTCAACTATTATTTGGTCCACTGATTTTCTATACAGGTATTGAAAACAATTACATAATTGTTTTGGAGAACATTGGTTGGGTTATATAAATTCAGGAGGGGTAGACATTGATCACCCATTCTGCCAAATATTAAAAAGCAATAAATTATATTTATTCATGCAGTTTAGAAAATCTTATAAGTTAAACATTTGACACATATTTAGAGTATCAGCTTAGGAAGAATATGTCCTGTTCAGACTATGAGGCAGCCAGACAGAATTATTATCAAACTCTTTATTTAAAACAACTATTTACAACAGGAAAGTCCTGGTGAATAAATAAGGGAAAGCAATTTCAATCAAGACCACCCAGGCAATGATGGATGAACAGGCGAGGCTGCAGGATCAGACTGTGGCAGAAGAGCAAGGCAGAATTCAGCTAACTTTCTGATTGAAGCTGTCAGCTCTGTGAAGCTAGGGTGCGTGGCAAGGCAGAAGCTGGAGGCAAGGCTCTGGGGACTGGCATGCAGATAGGACCAGGATGAAACATGCAGGCTAGGCAAGGCTGGACTGGAACGTCTAGGCAAGGCTTGGCTCTGGAGGCTAAGCTGGACTGGACTGGAGAGTCTAGGTGAGAGTGAGATCTGGGAACAAGACTGGACTGGACTAGAGAGTCTAGGCAAGGCTTAAATCTGGGAGCATACCTGAATTGCGCTGGTGCGAAGCAATGAAACTTGGAGCTGGACACGAGGCTGTGCTCAGCAGGGATAGCAAGGAGTGGCTCAACTGGAGTGGCTTGTGCAGAAGATGGTTCTGCGGTGGTAGAAGATGCTGGCGCTGGTTCCACTCTGGCTATAGGCTAGGCTTCCAACACAGGTAATGGCTCTTCCACAAACGCTGTGAGCTCGAAGGATTGGTTGTCTCCAGCAGCTTGATCCTCACGCACTTGCCTTTTAAAGTGATCCCTTCCGCACCTTTTGTCTCCTGCAGCCAATCGAGCTGCCTTCTGGTTCGCACACTTCTCAGCATTCCTGTCTCGAGCGCTGATTGGAGAATTCAAATCCCGCTCCGGAGTTTGTCCAATCCACATTTGCAAATTCTCCCGCTCTCCTGAGTCACTTCCTGGTTCAGCTTCTCCAAATTTCTCCTGGTGAGTTTCATTTTCCCCTTCTGATTCCAGGTAAGTTTCATTTTTGGAGTCAGAAGCGGGCTCAAACCTCACAGAATATGACCATCCTCCATACACACACAGGTAGCCCTCGGTTAACTACCACAATTGGGACTGGCAACTCCATCACTAAGTGAGGCAGTTGTTAAATGAGACATGTGACTGTGGCTGACTTACAACCTCACTTCCACCATGGTTGTTAAGTGAATCACCCAAGGTTTTTAAGTGAGACATCATGTGACCACAACTTGTGATTTTACTAACAGCTTCTGCATTGACTCTGCTTGTCAGAAGCTAACTGTGAAGTGTGCAAATGGCAATCACATGACTGTGGGAGGCTGCAATGATCATAAACGCCTGCTGATTGTGAAGCACCCAAATCTCAGTCTTGTGACCACGGGAATGCTGCAACAGTCATAAGTACAAGGACCAGTGATAAAGTTACATTTTCACTGCTGTCATAACTATGAATGGTCACTAAATAGGGCAGTCATTAAGTGAGGACTACCTGTATATATTTATGTATATGTGTTTATATATACAGACACATTATAGGTAGTCCTCACTTAGCAACTTTGATTGGGACCAGAATTTCTGTCACTAAGCAAAGCAGTTATTAGGTGAAATATCACATAACCGCAATGCTTAGCAGCAGTAGTTCTGGTAGTCCCAGTTGCAGTCATTAGGATAGGGCCATGCTGTCATTAGGCAAGGACCTCATGCTTCTTCTGCCCTGCCATGCTTGCTTCGGTTTCAGCTCCCTCTACCCTCCTATCTCCCCCATCTCTGCCCTTTTGGCCATCCTGTACTCTGCCACCTACCCCTGCTGCTCCCAGCTGACTTTTGCTGTCTTCTTCCTCCTGCTGCTCACAAGGCATGCCTGACCCTTCATGAGGCCTTTGTGAGGCCACATGAGGCCTCCCTGAGGCCTCCACAAGCCTTGCGCAACAGCAGCCTTGGCTGGATGCATGAGGGCCTTGCAAAGGGCCAGCAGCTGCCTTGGCCAGGTGTGCCTTGTCAACAGCGGGAGGAAGAAGATGGCGAAGGTCAGCTGGGGCAGCAGGAGTGGGTGGCAGAGTGCAGGGAAGTCAAACTAGCAGAGATGGGGGGAGATAGGAGGGTGGGGGGAATTGAAGCACACACTGTGGCTGTAAATGTGGGCAGACTGCCAAGCATTTGAGGACCAGCCGTAACTACCATTTGTTCAGCGCCATTATAACTTTGAATGGTTGCAGAATGAATGATGGTTAAGTAAGGACTACCTGTTAAAAAACCCTTTTGTATTACATATCAAATATATTGCATGCCAATATATACTAATAAAACCAAAATAGTGATCATGAAAAAAGGCATCTCTGGACTGAAGATCAACTTCCATAAAAGTCAGAAAAATAAAGCAAAAAAGGTGATTAAATTTAAAATCTGTACATCCCAAGAAATGATAGTTAAACATTATGTAACACATCCGTCTACACATATTATAATAATTGTTGTTATTAATATTTTACACACCAGTGGGGAAGAAAAAAGAAGAATCTTTATTGAAGGAAGTAGTTTTAATGAAAGGGAATTTAGAAAAGAAGGAACAGTAATTGGGGATGGGGGAAAAATAGGGAGAAAAAAGGAAGCAAAACAAAGGACAGCTTTGAAAGAAACTGCACATTGTAATATTTCCCTGAACCTAAGGTCATACAGATCTAACTGAATATATAAATGGATAATACAGAGCCAGAGATAAAAAAAGTCTGGATAGCAGTCTGGATTCAAGTAGGCATAATAGGAAAATAATAATAATAATAATAATAATAATAATAATAATAATAATAATAATAGTCCTTCAGCAAAAGCTTAAAGTGAGATGCTTTCTAGTTTTCATATGATTATGAAATCATTTCTGAATATAATTTGATAATTTCAAAGTAGAATGGATGGGCTTTTTTTTTTTCTGTATTGTTGAAGTTCTTTACTTAAATCAGAGAAAAGCTTGATATACCTTTTATCACCCCATTCAGTTCCATGAGCGGATTGGGTTTTCTGTTAAATTTCATTCCTAAGGGACCTCACAATGAATGGCTGGTCTTATCAGCAAAAGGAGAAGTTTGGATGTGATAAGCCCTCTCAATGTTTAGCTGAAAATCTTTAGAAAGGTAAAGGTAAAGGTTTCCCTTGACGTAAAGTCCAGTCGTGTCCGACTCTAGGGGGCGGTGCTCATCTCCGTTTCTAAGCCTTGGAGCCGGCGTTGTCATAGACACTTCCAGGTCATGTGGCCAGCATGACTCACAGAACGCCGTTACCTTCCCGCCGAAGCGGTACCAATTAATCTACTCACATTTGCATGTTTTCGAACTGCTTGGTGCGCAGGAGCTGGGACGAGCAACGGGAGCTCACCCCGCCGCGCGGTTTCGAACCGCCGACCTTCCGATCGACAGCTCAGCGGTTTAACCCGCAGCGCCACCGCGTCCCTCAATATGTTTAGCCAGCCTCAATATGTTTCATACGTTTCCATAAAGCAAACTAGCTGGTCTTCCTAGCCTTCCAATGACATGTACATTAGCCTGGTGAGTTGAAGATTCCTGTGCCATTACTTTGTCTTGGAGGATCTTAACAGCCTTTAGTCACTTGATTATCTAAGCAACAATTGATTTCTTATGATCTTCTAATTTAGATATTCTATTCTTAGCCATATCCAATCTGGAATTTACAGTATTAACAGTAGGCCTGATTTGACTTGAATTGGAGATTCAAATTTTGAAGAGGGCTTATTCAATCTAAGTTTCTATTTGCTCTTCAGTGGCAGTCTGATTTGATTCAGGACACTTCAGCATTTGATGTAAAAGAGGATTTGCCCGTAGGCCATAATGGAGAATCTTCAAAACACCCACAGCTGCTTCAGTTCTGGGATAAATGGGATAAAAATAGCAGAGATGGTAGGTGTTTTAGAGAACTTTCACCCTGCCAAATATATCCTGGATATCGTTAAGCATTTTACCACCATAAAATTTTGAAATCTCTCCCATGTAGCACTTTTGGAGCAGAGATAGCAAAGCGGAGAAAAAGGACAGTGCAAATGCCTCGAAATAGTTTAGAAAAGGACCCAGAAGAAGTTGGCAGGGAGTATCCTGCAACAATTCAAAAATACAAACTTTCAAAAGCATTTTAAAAGTAAGTCTAACCTTTCTGCTTCCTTTTCAGGGCTGCCATTGGTTCATGCTTTGTTGTCTCTGATCGAGAAGGAGCAGGAGGGCTGAAATAACTGGTTGGCAGGCTGAGAATGGCACCCTCATCACTGGTTACATTGGGATGTAAGGCTGGGCAGGCACATGGCAAACTTAACATCTTCTGGGCAGGATTTGTATAAGACCTGAATGGCTTCTCCAACACAAACCCTCTTACTTACATCCATATCATTCTCAGATTTAACTAATACATCTGGAAGGTTTATTTATTATGTACAATTTGTAAAACACAGTTTGCCCCAAGAGAGACCATAAAGCAAATCCTTTTCCCTAGGTGGAAGCATTGCAGAGCCAGAGTTGTCTCAGCCACCACTGATATCTGAGCATAACACAGTCTTCTAGACCATCTTAACTTATTATGTCCAAATGGACAAACCTTCCTGGTGTTTTACTAATATAATTCAGTCCTTACTAATTCTGCACACATTCACACATATCCAGAGATCCTTTCTGATCTTTAAATTACTTCTTTCATGGTGGTGTAGCAAACTTCAGGCAGTGAATACACTAGGGACAAATTAATCAGCTTACTCTAGCATCATCCAATTATTTCTACTTAAACAACAACATCCCAAACATTATTCCTTCAGAAATATGAGATATGTCAATTAGAAGAAAATATAAGGAACATGAATCTTTAAGTCCCAAGAATACTACCAAATTTCAGGTTTGATAGCCAGGTGGCCAGGCAAGTATCCCCTGCAGCTGGGGGTGGAGGGAAGCATGGTGTAGCTTGGAGGGGAAGAAGCAGATAAGCTGGGTTATAGAGTTGAACATATGGCTGGATTGCACAGAATACAATGAAGCCTGTCTAGTTCAGGGCCCAGAAACTGGATCTTTTATCCCTTCAAAGGCAAGGCTGCTGCTCATACACTTGCTCTCACCCTGGATTGGCTTTTTCCTCACTTGGCTAGGGCCTTCCCTCACTCAGAATTGGATCAAGCAGCCATCCATCTCCTTCACAGGGAACTAGTAGGATTGTTTGACTAGAACTTTTAAGTTAGAAGAGTTGGCGTTCCAGGAACTGAGGTAGAGGCCATACCAAAGTCCTTGACTCAATTCCCTCTCAGTGTCTGTCTCCAGCTGTTTCTTCAGCTGGTTATCTCTTCCTTCAAAAATATGTTTACTTTCTACATACTTTCTGCCTTTAGTTATCTAAAGCAACCTCTTCTTTTAGAATAATAAAAGAGAAAGTTCAAGTAGAAAAAAATAAAGAGACCAGTCTCCCAGTAAACAACTTTTTATCATATTGTAGAAGTAATTTATAATGCCAAAGTATAAGAATATAATTTTATTGCAGGAATAAAATGTGCCTTTAAGTCAATGATTCTTAGTGGCTGTCCCCAGCAAGGATGAGAAAAGTGACTGCCCCACAATCACCCAGATGGCTTCGTGCCTAAGGAAGGACTAGAACGCCAAGTCTCCTGGTTTCTAGTGTGCTACCTTAACCATTACAGCAATGTGGCTCTTAGCAATTAAGGAGAGGGCTGTTAAAAATGATCTGCTTCAGGTGTCAAATATGCCAGGTTATGCTACTGATTAAAACTTTTCCAGTCATGCAATATTTTTTTAAAAAAGGAATCTGGTTGGCAGAGAGTTTAATGAGGTGATAAGACTCAATGGCTAGCTGTTCTCAATAGCAGAGAGCCCATCACACCACTCATTCCCTCTCCTGCCCCAGCATTCTCAATTTAAGAAATTGGAAGTTGTAGCATTTTATATTGTCTGTAAGATTCACAGAAGTAGCTGAAAAGCCATCAAATCTCCACACTGCTTCAGAATCCTTTGAACCACTTTGCAGACACCCAGTTCAATTTCTTACTTTGAAGTGGGTCTCTACCCTGACCTGCAACTCTGGTACAATGGACAATACAGCTGAAGCTTTGTTGAACCAAATTCCTATTCAAAGCTTCACATGGCCCTAATTAACAGCATCTGCAACAGCTTTTATATCCTGTAAGCTTGTGGTCTATAATGTCTGACAAAGGGTAAAAAGGAAAAACAAAAACTTCTCTTACCTTGAGAAGACCCATCACATATTTTCAGTAACTGCTGAAACCAGCATGTAAATCGGGGGAGATGATGGCATAACTTTTTTGGGTGCCCATCCAAAAAAATTACAAACAGTACTCAAAACACAAAATAATCACATGTATCTGGTTCCAATACTAGCTATTAGCACAACAGATGGAATTTATTTATCATCTATCTATTGGGATGAAAACTGTAGGAGTGCCAAAGACTGCCAATAGCCATCTAACTGCCATGCCATCTTGACTGGAAGTCCAAAATTCTGCATTCTACTGCAAAATGCTTCCATAAATGAAATGTTTGGCAAGGGTCAAGAGAATTCAGAAATACTTTGATTTATAACAAGTGACACTTCTTATAAGTGTTTGTTTTTAAATCACTATTTATTTTGCTAATTTTTTTTCATCCACAGATTTTAACAGCAGAAATGCTGTTCCTCAGAGATGCAGTCCTAAATCTATACACACTCCTTTCAGCAGTTTTATCTTACTACAGTTTGTCCATTACATTTTGTAAGCTTGTGGTCTATAATGTCTGACAAAGGGTAAAAAGGAAAAACAAAAACCAAACCAAACCACAGTTCCCTTACTCTGTTAAGTTTTTTTTTTTTAAATCATCTAAAGAAGTTAATAAGTTTCTTTTCATCACCATGTATTTTTTTTATTGTTTCCTCAGTCTACTTAATAGTTTCCTGTGATTATTGCTTGGAAAATGGTAATCAGTATTATTCCAAACAGAGATATATTTGTAGCAGCCATTTACTTCAGTAAATTCTGAAACTATTTTGTTTTTTTAATTGAATTTAAAATTCACTTTGAGTCATTTCTTTAGTTCTCCTTTAATAGAGCAATAAAACAGGAATAATTTCAGGTAGCATTTACTATTTTCAATCAAGTTGGTGGGTGGAATGAGGTCTAGCTAATGTTAATAATTGCTATACAATTTTTGTATGTGTATGATTTCCGTGTTCTTTATTAGGCCCAGTTTTGAAGCTTAGCATTTATGAAGCAACTGAAAAAAATGAACAGTTGAATAACCTCCACACAGTGTTTTATTTAATATAATTAGTTTGTCACTGAAGATTTATAGGGCATTGTATTTTGAGGAAAAGATTTTTTGTTACTATAAGAGCCAGACTTACTTGAAATGAAATACACCAACAGAGAAATTTCCTTCTCAAACACTGTGAAATCTAGTTAAGGCAGTTTTATTGCATAGGAACAATGAACACTATTAAGTTGTGATTTATACTTTTAACATAATTGCCTAGTAAAATAAATGGAAAGTATAACTCAATATAAGTAATGGGAATGGGGGTGGGCTGAATGGGCAAAATCTGTATCTCAAGCACTCTCCCTGGAGTTACGCGTGCGCGCGCGCACACACACACACACACGGACACTCACATGAATGACTGACTAGAGTATGATCAAACCAAACCAATCTATCACTTTAACAATGTTGTCTTCATGCCTAGGGGATTAGTTTGAATCAGCCAGGAGTAATATATAAAATTTTGAAATTACAAATGGAAACTAAGCAGCAGAAACAAGGTAAAAATATTTCCAGAATGTTACTGCCTATATAAAAGAATCCAACACTTCACATTTACTTGTGAAATTGTTACAGAGATGCTTGGCCAAAAGTAAAAACATATATCATACAGCTCTTTAAATTTTATTTCAGTAAGAAAAATCATATTAAGGCTTTTATTTGAAATGTTATTTCTTGTGTTGACATTTTCCATCCCATATGAGACAAAATACCAACAAGTAGCCTAGTCCAGTAAAAACAAGTGCTTCAGTACAGCAGCTGGGACCCACTGATGGAAGCAGACTTTCTTTCATAGATGACAGCTAATGTTCAATGAGGCTCAGGAGTCTAGAGCGACTGTATTTGAGTTGCGAAAATCTGGATAATCACTAGATGACAACAAAGAATTAGAGTTTTCAGGGGCTTTCTTCCCAATACTGTGCAAATGATGGTGTAGAGTATCTAACTTCAGGTGAACTGTATACACATCTGAGACTGAAAATCCCTTAGACACCTCTTCCAATCCTGGACAGTAAAAAAATGTAATAATTAGCCATGCTTTGAAAATGATTCAGAAGCACCAGCATGTTTCCATTAATCTACGTGTTGACACTCAATTTAGGATTTGCAGGTCAGATAACAAAGAGAACACCAAGAGATGCCAGGATGGTGATAAATCTTTAAAAAGGTTTATTAAAAATTGCACCCAAATACTTACAGCGTCAGGAGGATACGACCCCAAACAGCCAGGTGAGCCCTAATGGCAGGGAAGGTTCAAGTTCTGGAACTCAACTCACAAGGAAGCTGGGGAAAAGGGATAGATCTTCTAGCCCTTTTCCCCACTCCCCTGCCCTTTGAAATCATCACCTTGGTCCTGGAATAACTAGCAACAGGAAATTAATGTTTGTATTTACATCCATTGAAGAGGAAGAGATTACAAGAAAGTAAGCAAGTACACAATGGGGGAATACACATTAAAAGGTATGCTTTGGTGTCGGCTGTTTGTTTAGCATGCTGGTACTGCAAGCCCAGAGCCACCTAAAGAATCCTGTAGGGTGAAACTGATTAGGGTCTTTGTCAACTTCAGATTGCAGTGCAAGCTGACCGGGTACTAATTAACTTGTGGCTACCACGTTTTAGGGAAGTGCTGCACTGAAAAGCAGTTCAGGAAGAGATAGCTTGTTTAGGCAATCTTTGTCCTCTGCAACGGGGAAGATTCTGGGAAGGAGAAAAGGGGAATGGTAAAAAATACCAAAAATACAAGTTAGGCAGTCAGGCATAGGACACAGCATAGGACCTCTTGGCTGCTAATTAAAATAGCCATGTCTTTTTTCAGGCTTCCTCATGAGCCGGGGGTAGAGTGAGGAGAGATGTTGCTATTTTAAGAGACATTCAGATGTGCAAACATAGCACCCGTCTACAACTTCTTAAAGCAGTCATGTATTTCACGAGGTTCATCTGGCCGCCCTCTGCAGTTGCTGCATAATCCCTGAAAAAAATGTGTTTAGGTTACAAGGAATATATTGTTTTCAGGACTGGTTTAGTTTAATAGAAAAGATACAAGACTGGCAACTCAAGAATGTCCTTTTGTTACCTCTTACCTTGCATTGTACATTGCAATCAAAGTTTACATTCTTAACAGTCCTCTGAGGCAACTGAATATCTTTCTTAAGCCACCTATTATGCCTGATGGCAGTGGACATCCTGGGAGGCAGTCTAGAATGTTATAGAATCACAGAATCATAGAATGTAAGGATTGCAAAAGACATTAGGGTTTATATAATCCAATCCCTGCCCATTGCCTAAATCCACAAGTTCAGCATCCTTGACAGATGCCTACCCAGCTTCTGTTTAAACACCTCCAATGTCAACCACCTCCTGAAACAGCCTCCCCTTTATATAAAGTCCATTTACATATGGCCAGGAGTTAATGTCAGAGCTGGGCCTTTCAAGTCCAGGGCCTACAGATCAGAACTCAGTGGTGGAACACTTCAGCAATGAGGCATGTTCAATCCCTGGAATTTCCAGTTCAAAGATTAAAAAGGCAGGTGATTGGCTTAGTTCTCTCCTTTAGATCACAGTGTGAAGATTGCTCAAGAGATTTCTGAGGTATGGAGTGTTAGAGTGAGATAAATTTCTAATGTCCTTTCTCTCTCCTAGGATGTTTATTGTTTTATTGCCTTGCAAAAAGTACCACTTTTTGCTGTCAGCAGATGACTGTTTTGCTCATTTGTGTTGCGCCCATATTATCATCAGGTCTACTTTATTGATCAAGGGATTCTATCTCCATATGTGGCTACCTGTATGCTTACTGCCTCTACTGCAGAAAGGGGGAAAAAAAAAAGATAATTATGCTCCAAAAATATGCTTCCAATCAAAGGAAGGAATAGAATCCATTAGGTTATTTTAACAATGTACGGAGGTGTGAATTATACTGGTAGGTGGGATACTTTAATAGCTGCAGGTGGTGAAATGAAATTTGAGGTTTGAAAAGCTCCATTTCATTATCCATGATTTTTCTCAGTTCTCCCATCCTAGCTAATTATATCCAAAGGAATCGTACTGCTCTTTCATGCCACTTCGGAGACATTCCTTTTATTGCTACTTATTTCCGGATGTTTACAAGTTCAGGCTGAAAGCAAATCGTAATCTAGCCATGCCAGTTTTGTGAATATGCTGGGACTGACTGTAAAAGCAAACCCACATTCTTAGATGAATTATTTAAAACATTAGGCTGGTTCCGCATAAATATTTACACAAATCATTGTGGCAAGCAAATTGTCACAGGGCTATGTCTTACAAAGGTTTTACAAGTGACTATCCATGACAATTCACTGGATGCAAGTGCAGAACAAGAGAAACAATAATTGGAATAAAGCATGTGCCAAAATAGAGATATGAAGTGAATTCCTGAGAATGTTGAATCAGAGTGTCATTTGAAGCCCAAATTAATCTAGAGAATGTGAGTCAGCAATGCTAATAATTGCCTGTGAGAATATAGTTAGGTATTCATGTGATTTAAATAGTCAAACAAAATCATTTTCATTATTAGATTTTTTAATTCTAAAATTATTATTATAGAAATTGACAGTGGAACTGGAGCAGAAGTTGATAATAGGAGGTAATAGATGGTAATAATTTGTAATTTGTTTAGGGAAAGTGATTTGTGATGGTGATGGTAAGTATTTAAGTTTCTCTCCTACTGCAATTTCCAGTGGTTTAATGACATACTAGCAGAGTAACGTAGCTGTTCCTGTACAGCTGAGTTGGCCAGCTCCCCCCGCCGCCCAGCCAGATGCAATCCACAAAAACATTTTATTTGGCTTTCTGTTGACTCTGCCACATGTCCAATTATGGGTGGGAACAGAAATCCCAGATTTTTCAGTTCTAAGAAAAATAAATGGGTGGTGGCTGTGGGATAAAATAGGCTTCTGGATGATCACTACTGTCAGGAACAGTGATCTTCACTGAAATAATAGCCAAAGCTGCTCACTTTTGCTATTATTTAATGTATAATCAAGGAAGGGCACATTATTAAAGAGTACCACATAAACAATAAAAAAATATAGACGTTAATTATTGTGGTAATTAAGAGATGCTTCTTTTAACCCAAACAAGGCAATGGAGTTAGAGATAAATCCTGGAGAAAGGGATTAGAGCAAAGGGTGGACTGAAAGTAAACTCCAACAGAAGCTGAACCTAGGTATATCTAGTGGCAACTGTGGCACATAATACATTAAGGAAAGCCCCTGTAATCTGCAAGGGGAAGGCATATAACCATGTTAAATAAAAAACAATAAATAATTTTACTTACAGAGTCCAGTTTGGTGTCATAGTTAAGGCCCTGAACTAGAAAACCAGAAGACTGTGAGTTTTAGTCCGCCTTTAGGCACAAAAGTCAACTGGGAAACAGGCCAATCACACATGGTCTCTGAGCCTAACCTACCTTACAGGTTGTTGTTGGGAAAATAGGAGTTGGGAACATTATGTATGCTGCTTTGAGTTCTACAAATTTAATGTGGAATATCAATCTAACAAATAAATGCATACATCTATGTTTGACATCCATTCAGGAGTTTTAACGGTCAGGGCACACCGTTTTGCCCAGCCTAGGAGGCACCATCTAGCCAAGCTTGAAGAACTAAGCAGAGTCAGGCCTGATAGCATTTGACTTGGAGACCATGAGGAGATCTCTGAGGAAAGCAATGACAAATACCTCCCATGCTGTTGCCAAGGAAACTACATGGGCATGTTCATGTAGTCACTACAAGTTGGGCTTTGCTCCAGACAGTCTTTATCTTTATTCCTCGCCTTGCCATGTTAGAACATGTGTTCTTTATACCTTCACAGCAGAGGACAAAATAGGAGGATAACTGCATGGTAAGATCTAGGTGGCAATAATACTGAACATTTACAAGTGAAAGGGCAAGTTTTATAGGCTGAAAAACAGAAAAGCGTAGAGAAAGCATAACTAAAAAAAAAGATACAGAATATACAGAAAAAAAAAAAACATTTTAAAATATTACCTGTATTAGTAATATTATTATTATTAGTAGTAGTAATACTAGTATTATTATAACTGTATTTTCTGTATTAGTAATATTATAACTGTATTAATAATATAACTGTATTTTCATAGTCCTGTAAACTATAATATAGCTTGGGTATTGTAGAACTCAGCTAATACACCATGGTTAAACAAATGATGGCTTGGCTTAATATCAGAATCTAGCCTAAATCTAACTGTAAATGTGTGAATGTGAGAGAGAGAAGTGGAGGTGAAAAGACTTGAAAGCCACCATTTTCTTTCACTCAAGCAAAACAACCATTTCCAAACACCACTTTTTCATTGCCAGTTCCAGTTGTCAGTGAGGAACGGATATTCATTCTAAAGGACAGCTCTTCAAACCTGCCACATCAGAACATTTTGTTATACAAATCAATGATTATATTGATTTCTTTTTAGAGGTGACTTTCCTTTGAACAAACCTTAGGTAGCATCAGAGGTTGAGGCCAAACAGATTTCTGAAATGAGGATCAGGGAGGCTGAATGCTATGGATATGTAGCTGGTTGCAATCTAGCAACAGTAAGGAAATTATGGAGCTTTTACATTCTGCTTATAAATGTCTGGCAGTCTGGCAGAAAATTGTATAATTCAGGCAAAGCTTTAATTTTAATCTGGCTATCTCAGTAGCTGAAAATAAATCCCTCCTTGTGGTTGTACGTGGAGGAAAGAGATGCATGGGGGATTTGCATCCACCCCTGTTTGCAGAAAAAGATAAAAAGAAAAGCTATAGAATAATGAGTCTCTAAAGAAGGAAGGCATAATGCAAATAGATTTCCACTTGTGCAGTTGGACTGTCACTTCTTTTCTTCTCCTAATGTATCCCTGAAATCTATTCCAGGGGCTTTGGGGATCCTCCAGAACAGATTTTGAAAGTATTAAGCAGCCACAAGGAAACACCACTTATCTCCCTTAGTAACAGACCCTAAAATTCTCTTAAAGTTTTGTTTTTCCTAGCTATTCTCAATCAATTTCATGATGGAAAAAAATGTTCTAGATTTTTTTTCTCCCCGTAGAAAATTTGAGAAATTCTCTATGTGGACTTCAGAATACTTGTACTTCTTATGGCCAAGGGAAGTATAAGTGTATGAGTTACACCCTGTCTTTCACTGAATATTAGTTCTGTCCCCAGAGATCTGCAATCTCTCTGACTTCCATGCATCCATTAAATCTGAAAGGAGGACATCAGGAGAGAACTCCTTCGATTAAGTAATGGTGCCGATGTCATTACCTGTCATTAGCCTAAAGGCTGGTAGGGGACCAAAAATATAATGATAACTCTTATGGTACCTTTTAAGAGAACTTAACATTTAGAGGGAAAGCAAAATGTTTTAGGTAGGCAAAACATGCTGAGCCACTCCCAGCACTCCCAGCTACTGGGCTAGCCTGCCCTTGGGGAGTTATTGGAGACTGTCTATTTCTGGAAGAATTCAGAAAAGTCACCCATCCAAATTTTCTGCCCACAAACAGTATTTGCGAAATAATAATTAGTGCACAACTTTACTGTTAAGAACTTGTAACAGCCCTGGTGGATCAGTCTATACGACCATCTAGTCCAGTACTGTGTCATACAATGGCCAATTGGATGCATTCTGGAAGTTAATGAATCTGACTAGAGGCTGTTATCTTTCATTGTTGCTTCTCAGCAATCAGAACTGAGGGCATACTACCTATGATTCATGAGTTACTAAACCTCAGTAGCTCAGTCCTCTGTAAACTTGCCTAGACCCCTTTTAAAACCATCTAAACCAATACCAAGTTCCATAGTTCAACTGTGCAAATAATTTTTTTCTTGGCTCTGAATGCCCCTGCATTTATTTCAATGGATACATCAAGTTCTAATGTTATAAGAGAGTGATATTTTTTTTTCTTTCTAAACATTAATTATGCCATGTATAAATTCTTCTATTGTGTCTTCTCTTTCTCTCCTTCTTTCCAACCTAAAGAGCCCCAATTGCTGTAGTTTTTGTTTGTACGGGACCATTCCTATGATTTTTATCATCTTTAATACATTTTTATGGCATTGTAATCAAACTTGTACAAATACATTTATTTATTTATTTATTTATTTATTTATTTATTGGCATTATTATATTAGCGATTGCATTTCCAATCCTGAACATAATATACTGAGCATAAAATTAGCATCTTTACAACAGCTGTACACTGGGTTGATATTTTTCTCAAGGTGTCCACCAATATTCCAAGATTCCTCTTCTGAGTACTCACTCCTAGCTCAGAAATGTATAGGTGAGATTTAGGCTTTTGTTGTTATGCCAGCATGCATAATTCTACACAATCACATTGAGCTATACTTGCCATTTTGAAGCTCATTCACTCACTTTGGAAAGATCCTTATGGATTTCTTGACAACCAATTTTGATTTCCTGCTCTGAATAGTTTGGTACATCTGCAGACATGGTTACATGACTACTCACCCCAACTCCAAATTATTTATATTTATTATATTTATAAAGAATATCAGTCCCTGGGGAGTCTCCTATGCACATCTTTCCAGTGTGAGAATTGCCCATTTATTCCTACTCTCAAATCCAAGTATACAATGCCTATTGTTACTCTGACTGCATGCTTGTTAACACCTTTAAAAAAGTCTAGAAGGCTAATGAGAGAATATTTACCTTTGCAGAAACCATAAAATCATATATGAATGTAACTCTTGAATTTGAGAAGGTGGATTTATTAAAAGATAGAAAGGTAAAGGCATATGGTGTGTAAAGGCAAAGGTAACCAGACCAACTTTCCTCCAACATAAGGAAAGAGAGGCACAGAAATGACACAGTGTTATTTGTGGATCTAAGTCCAGGAAGGAAAATATATTTATTGACATTTATTGATAGCTTCTCCAGATACATATCCACTTAGAAAAAAGTCAAATGATGGAGAAAGTTAAGGAATATATTGCAATAAATTTGAAAGAAAACTTTAAAATCTGCATTCATATAATGGAGATAAGTACACAGCAAACACTGTGGCAAAATACTTGAGGGAAGAGAACATTGAGCATGGGACAACAATAAAATGTACCTTGAGCTGAATAGAATGGCACAGAAGAGGAGTCATTATTCAATGGCATACTATATCCTTTTGATTGCAGGAATCTCAAACAAGATTTTGGCAGAACCAGTGATGACTGCCACTTACTAGCTGAATGGATTACCAATGAAGACCGTAGAAATAACACAATATGGATTGTGATATAAGAATCCAAAGCCTATGTGCATTCCATATCTATAGATCTATAGATCTATACAGTATCTATAAAAAACACAAACAAACTAAACAGTAGATAGGGAGGTGTGCTTATTGGATACATACAAGGCTGTAAAGGATATCGAATCCTGGATGTTGCCAAAGAAACAATCAATATGTGCAGCTTGGCATACTTCAATGAGCAGGAAAAGCCAACTGTCTACAAATGAAATACCAGGTATTGGACCAATCATCCAAGCAGAAAGATAGTCAAGGCTGTAGCAGAGTAGAATTTATTATAAGCTTTGAGCCAGGCAGCAAACATGATTGAGAAAAGGATGTACTTAAATGAGGCACTCAACAAAACATAATGAGGAAACTTCACTTCAAAGATTCTGCTAAAGATTCTCCTTTTGGAAAACACACACACACACACACACACACAAAAGCCTTCCATATGGTAAACTACTGAAGGAGTGCCAACTAGCAAAGCTCACAAATGGAGAGATGCTGAAAAGGCGAAAAAACTGAATCTCTGCAAAGAACCATAGATGGCCAGTCACTGAATGAGCAGCAGGAAGAAAGACAATAGAATATAAATGAGGGTTTAAAATGAAGCCTAAAGCAGAAGGGGTAATCAGCACTAACAGGCCAGGCTAGTAGCCAAGGAGTATGATGAAACTTCTACTCCAGTCAAGAAACATACTTCCATAAGAACGGTTCCCAGCATTGCAGTTGCAAGGAAGATGCATGTAGATGACCTGGATGTGAAGATTGTTTCTTGAATGGAGGAATCAAAGGAGGCATTTGTACCATGGAAAAATAAAAGCTTGTATATAAGCTTCAAACAAGCAGTTATGACTTGACATAATTAACAAGAATTTGGAACAAGAAGCTGAACCAACTGCTGCTTAATGAGGAACATGTGCAGGGATGTTACCTAACTGGTTCATCCAAACCTGCTATCACATTCTTCTTTTTTCTCTGGGCAAGAGATAGTGGCCCAGCAGGCCAAAGGTGAGTAGAAAACTCACCATCTCCAGCAGTAGGCTCAGACTGGTCACCTGTGTGCTCACTACATGGCTCCTCTACAGCCATGGTCCCCATCTGCATGCACAACGTTATGCCTTAAGGCTAGGCCAGTTCACCCGCTAAAAAAGAACCAGTACAAGAATCCACCAGGGCAGCCAAGTTGGAAGAAAAGGAGGACCAGGGTGAGTCACAAGGTAAGACAAGATGACTGGGATGAGAGTGTGGGACAACTGGATAAGAGAGTGGGAGGTCAAGAAGGAATCTATACTCAAGCCAGTTTCCATCTTCCCTTCAATTCTGTGGCCATAAATTGAAATTCCTCCTATGTAGAGTATTGATTATACCAGTTGTTATGGTTCCTTGGCATAGGAATAACTTATCTTTGCCAATGGGGCTAGTCTTAAAGTTAGGGGACTGGGTATTGTCTACTTTAGATAACAATCCTGGAACCATGCAAATAAATAAATAAATAAATAAATAGCCTGCTTGTACTCTGTTTGCAGTAGATGGAGATTCATTCTGAGTTATACAGATGATTTGATTATATGCTAGAAAGAGAAAGAAGTTAATTCTGAAATTGTGAAGCACTTAAACAAGGAAATAGAGGTGAAAGAACTAGGAGGCATCACTGTTGGCATTGAGATTATAAGAAAGAAAGGAAGGAATTATATGTTCTCAGTCAGAGGAAGAGGATAAGACATCTGGAGTGTCTAAGTTTAGCAGAAGCCAGGGAAGTTGGTACACCAGTAGCTGTAAATTTCCTAAGGCTGGTTGAGAATGATGAGTTTCAATCAGTTACCAACCATGTCAGGGTCAGTCTCGCTTCACAATAAGACACAGACTCACTTAATGGGTATTAAGGATTTCTGGTTTATTGGAATGGTGGCTGACAGAACGAAAAACGGGAACGGGGTGTGTGGTGTGGAGGTGCCCATTTTATACCCTCTTGTATGGCCCCGGGCTCCTCCACCCTCTATTGTCCCAATCCCTCTTGATGGGATCCTTGATTGCTGCATGGGCGTTTTCCCGGTGTCTTCTCTTGTCCTCTCGATTCTGGTGTGTCCTCCAGGGCACCAGGTGCGGCTTATCTCTGCTCATCCGATGTCCTTCTTTTCAGCTGTATATGGGTCCATGGGTGTGGGTGCTTTGGGTGCTTGTTTTAATCCCTGTTTTAATTATCTTCTTCCTCTATTCCTTGATGATCATGATCTACGTTGTGAGGCTCTTTGTGCCTTGCAACGAGGTCATGACAAACCAGAACAGAAAGGTAATTTTACAGCTTGAGTGTATTGCCACAATGTTAAAGCCAAACATTGCCAGAGTTGTGGAGATCTTAAGAAAATCTAGCACACCAATTAAAACATTGTCTGGTTTTGTTCTTGAATGTATACTCTCAGCTCAAGCATGCAAGGAAGTTTCATGGCCATATAAACTTTTACTGGATTTTGGAACAGATGAGCCAAAGCACCAGAACCATTTGTAGACAACCACCAGCATATTTGACTGTCACAGAAGGAGAAGATTAAGTCTCAGAAAAAGTTCTTTATGACATGAAGTCCCATTATGTTTCAGATACTGTATGCAATGGAAAGGGTTTTTGCAATATTATTGCAATAATATGTAGTGATAACGTATTATCCATCAGAAAAATGGTTGCAGATTGATTGATAGATCTTTTAAAGATGCGGAGAATCATGGATTAATGTACATGAGACCATGAGAAGGAATGTTGGAGCATATAACTTCTTCAATACACTTGTCATTTTGGATCTTAAGCATTTGTCTCAAGGTATTCTTAATGGGCTTTGTTCTATTCATACATATAAGCTTGCTAAAAGTGGAAACTGATGGATTTATTGGAGCATTCCAATCTAGGCTTCCTCAAAATTCTATTTCCTTCTTGGCTGCATACAGCTGATTGCTTACTCATTCTCCATACCTGTTCTAAAATGCTTACACTGCATTAAAACTGTCCTAGAAAAAAAATATATGCATAATCAATGAATGAAGATATTATGATACTAATGATCCATGAAACAAACACAAATAGGTTTGTATGGGTGGTTTATCACATGCTGCCCTTCATACTTTCTAGCCTTTCAGAACCTTTTTTTTTCCTTTCCTGAGCAGATTAGCAAACTTTAGAACAAACCACTAGATTGCAGCTATCTTTCATAAACACTTTACAATAATGTCTATGAGGCTTACAAGGGGGTCCAAAGGCATTCTTGAAAATAAAGATCCTAGAGGCTGATACTATTTTTCTCAGCATGCCAAATTCCCATTTCTTTATTTTGATTAAAAGAGCCTCAAGAAATAATTAAAGTCATGTTTAGCAGGGATTTTGGTAGGCACTAAGTTTTTTGGGTAATTGGTAGCCTACTGCTGATAAAGAATTTGAGCCAAAGTGATAGTTTGGAAAATGTAAATGATAGTTGTCTACAATATGTGTCGCTATCATTTTGAAGTAACAAAGAAAGCACTCAGAGTTCCTTCTACTGGAATAGCAGATGGAAAAGGAGTAGGGTTTGTGGGGGCATTCTTTTTATAATTTTTCTTCCAAAGGATAGACAGACATTGCAAGGCATCATTGCAAGTCTCTAATATTGGTTTTTTTCAGAAAGACTAAAGTGCACTCCTGCATACATCTACTCAGAAGTAAATTCAGTTGAAATCAGAAGGGCTTACTCTAAGGAATACATATACATATACATATACATATACATATACATACACACACACACACACACACACACACACACACATATATATATATATATATATATATATATATATATATATATATATATATATATATATATTGTTGGAGCTAATACTTCAGTTCACATGCTTTTAACACTGAGTGCTTTCAGCATTCTTCAGTAATGGGAACCTTAAATGAAGATGAGACCTTCTTCCTGGAGCCATTCGTCAAAGCTATTTTTGGCCAAAGTTACAGTCTGTACTCTGGCATTTATGTCCAAAATGTGTCCAAAGAGGAGGGAGAAAATGTACAGTACAGTGAAAAGTAACTTCTTATTTTGTTCTCCTCCCTCAGCCCTCAGCCTGCCATTTAATTTTAGACTGTGAAAGGTTTGACAGAGAGTTTTATGGACATTAGTTCTTTAGCTAAAACCAACTTCCTCAAGCACAGAAAAGGAAAACTGAATGATAGCTTTCCCAAAGTTTTTGTAACTATTATACCTACAGAGCACCAGGCCATTCCACGAAGTCTCCAGATTAGGCCTTCCAGGGGATTTTCCCCCAGCCTGTGGAAGCCCTGCTCCCTCCAAGAAGGCCTCCTAAATTCCAAGGACAGTTTTCAGATGCCTCTTACCTTTTAATGGATCAGGATCCCTCAGATATCACCTGGAAGGGTCAGGGATATCTCATCTTTCCAGTTGCAAGGAGCAAACAAAAGTGACCAGTAAGGCCAGTAGGGTAGCATAGTGTTTCTCAACCTTGGCAACTTTAAGATGTGTGGACTTCAACTTCCAGAATTCCCCAGCCAGCATGTTGCTTGCCCATGGTATAGAGCTTTGGAAGGAAGCTGATATGCACTAAAATACCACATGCCCTAAAAACAATCCAGTGTTGGGAATGGAATTATAAGATCTCAAAACAAAACTGACTGCATAAATTAGATACAAAAACAGTGAACATCTGTTAGGTCTAAATATGTTTCTACAGTTTTATCCGTATAAATATATTTCCTATTCATCACTATATTGAATCAAAAAGTCTAATCAAAAGTGGATTGGAAAACAAAATAGGAATTAAAATGTCAAAACACAGTAGGAAACTGCATTCATTTTAAAATTATGACATTCAACAATTGCTATTTTTCTGTGTCTAGTCTATCATTTTAGTGGCAAACATACAAAATGTAATTAAGGGAAGAGAAAGATCAATGATGACATACAATGTGAATAAAAGTATACAGTGACATTTCCTCTTCATCAGAATTTCTCAGAGTCTACAATATTTAGTTTTCTATATCTCTACAAATCAGCCATACTGAAGGATCTTAGTCCCAATGTGGTGACAATGAAGTAGTATTAACAGGATGATGAAAAATACAACAGAGTTTTGATTTAAAATGAACAGCATATTTGCTGTTGCCATGGGAAGTGGCTTTTCCATGATGAATTTTCCAGCCAATGCCTAAAAGGTTTTGTATTATTCCACCATAAATTGGGGCCAGTTTCCCCACACTTACTTTCAGGTCCTGGAGACACGGCATAGGAATGACATACAGAAGGAAAATAATTTAAACTAGAACTTCACCTACTTAATAGGATTTAACTAGTATTTAAGTAGCATTAAGACCATAAATTAATAAAAAAAAAAAATACAGCAATGAAAGAACTTTGAAAAATCCTGCAACCAAGTATGCATTCATTTAAATGGTGACAATGTTTTAAGCTATATTAGCCATTTTTTCCCTTAATAGAGAACCAGTGTTTGTACAAGGATCATTTTGGGCAGGAACATTAAATGGAGATTATGAATGTTTAAAGTGTTGGTATTTCTCCTTAAAATCATGTACATATATTCCAAAACTTCTCTTTGTTCCTTTTCCATTTGTTTTTGAAATGTTTTTCTTTATAATTCTATTTTTGGCCCAGATTTTTTGTTTCCTTCATTAACAAACAAATAAGGGTTTATGCACTCCATGTAAATTAATTTTTTCTTCACATACACATGGGTAATTCTTCAGTAAGATGACTAGGGCTAAAAGTAAGAACAGTTAGTGCTAATTCAGATTTCATATTTTGGCTAATAAATGTGTTGGCATTGAGATTATCTATGTACATGCAGTATGCTTTTTTAAAAAAAATATCATAAACATGAAATTTGTGGGAGATATGAGGTTTATTAGGAAAATTGGTAACAATCCTTTCTCCTACCCTCTACTTAAATAAATTAAAAACACTGTTGTTTTTGTCATATACTGTAGAAGGTTTTATAGATGTTCTTTATGCAGAGGTTCAAAACATTTAGAAACAAATGCAAGTTTACAAATTTTATTGTACATTTTCTGAACTAAATCTTTAAATTCTTCACATGCATACACGCACCCACATACTTATTTAGAAACCACAGTGGACATCAGCTCCACCCCTTTTTAAAATGCATCAGGACATGCATCTATATAAGGACTGGAGTTTGCATCATGACATCATAATGTTTAATGTTTCTAGCTGTTTGTTCAGTTTTGTACACCACCCAGAGTCCACTGGAGTTAGGTGGCCAATATATAATGTTTGTTGTGTTACTTTGATGAAGCCATTGGATTCCGTGGACATCTCTGCAAACCTTCTTGTGTTCTGAGAACCATCTGCCTCACTGAATCTTCCTAGAGATCTTCATTCCAGTATTTTCCCACTTGTGGGATTAGCTGAAAGCAGAAATATGGTGACAAATTGCACAATGTGGCTGTAATCATCAAACTGGCAGATGGACTTGCTTTAGTCAGAACAAAACTCATGCCATGTTCTGACTGAGGCATTATTGAAAAAGATGAGGCCTTCAGTTGAGGCTACTATCTTCTTTTTCTCCTGTTTCTAGAATTATTCTAAGGCATCAGATAGTCAGTTGTAATGGAGACTTTGTAGGAAAGTGTGGCAGCTCATGGGTGATTGCCAGAAACAGCCATACAATCATTGAAGCAACACAGAAATTATATTAATAACAAGAAAACAGGGAAGGAAGGCTGCCACGTCTCTTAACAGATATTCTCAGCTTTTTGGGCTCCCTGAGAAATTTGCCCAAAATTGGGAGTGTTCTTACAGTCTGCAGATGATTCTCCAAATATAGAGGACATTCTTTGTTCAACTCTTAGCTCATTGTTTTCAAACGATTAATTATGAAACTAGTGGTAGAACTATAATAAATAAAAATAAAATAACATGTAATAATATAGATTACCTTTGGCAAATACAATGATGATTATATAATACTCTTGCTAGGACAGAGATAATCTCTCAGAAAATATGAAAAATCATGTGATCTCTGAGGCTATATATTTTTTTTCCTCTCTTATTTTTAGATGTCCCAGCACAGAATTTAAACTTCTTTGGCCAACGTAAATTTGCAATAAAAAGTTAAGATCACCTAGTAGTTCCCATTAAAGGTAAGCTCATATTAGGTTGCTGCCTGGGGCTATTTAAAGTAATATCATTAATTCCATATATTTCACAATGTGCTACTACTGTCCTATCAAGAAGAACATATAGTGGTCTCAAAGATTTGAGAAAAACCTAAAACACTGAACTCCTTAAGAAAAGCTAGAGACCATGGGAAAGAAAATATTCAACGAATATTTTCTGTTGAAAATATTTCTGTTGAAAATATTCAACAAAATATTCAACAGAGTCCCCCTGTTCGGGGGGAGATGTGCGGTGATAGAAATGTAAATAATAAATAAATAAAAAATATTAAATATATGTAATTGGATCATGTCAAAATGTTATCCACAGAGTACTATTTTATTATTATTTTATTTTATTACTTTTCTTTATTACTTATTTTATTTTATTTTTGGCTTGATACTTCTGCTTGGAGTGAACTACTGTGGAAGGTGAGCCAGGAACTGGGAGCCTATAGATAGGACTGAGTAATGAAGCTAAGCCTAAAGGCTAAGAGATACACAAAGCCTTGTCTAAGGAGACCACTGGTGTTTAAGTAAGGGCTTCCACTAAAAGGAAGGCTTAATAGCCAACCTGGGTGACAAAACTAGAATAGTTTGCTCATAGGATGGATTGAAAGTAGAATTTTAAAAAACACTCACAACAATATGCCAAACAGTTCTGATGCCAGGTCCTTTACCTAGGGCAAGGAAAAGTTGTCTTTGAGATTAACTCCTGATGATTATATGGCCACAATCATGCAATTTTCTTGGCAACAATACAGGATAAGTTGGCTACTCTTCATCCCAGGATATGTGTGTGTATTTGCCAATGTGTGTCTATGTGTATGTGTTTTATTTTTCCAGTCTAGCCTATGATCATGGTGCTCTCCGCGAGCCAGTTTGGTCTAGTGGTTAAGGTTCTGGGCTAGAAACCAGGAGGCTAAGAGTTCTAGTCCCACCTTAGGCATGAAAGCTGGCTGGGTGACCTTGGGCCACTCACTCCCTCTCAGCCCAACTCGGTGCAATGTAGACTAGCCCCCTCGTGGTGCACCCCGGGCAACGTGACTTGTCATGGCTAAATAGTCTACATATCTGGCTGTTGGACCTCACAAGGATTTCCCAGCAAGAAAAAAAGCAGCATGAACACCAAACTGCTATGCTATACAATAAATAAATAAATAAATAAAATGGTGATCTCCCAAATGTACTATCTAGCCCTGATGTCTCTTAGCTTCCAACTCCAAGAATATTGACCAGGTGCTATTACCTGCTGCTACCAGTAGCTGCTTCAAAAACCAAGAGTTTCAATGTCTAATCCTGGTGGCACCTGATACATTCTAAGAATCACGGCTTGGCAAAACAACTTTCTATGAAATGTTATTCAGCAAAATTGTATTTTTTTAAAATGATGTGAATTTTTTACTTTCAACTATAACTGCGTTTTAACATTTTATCACAAAAGATATGGACTTTTATGGGACTGGGATATGGCTGGTGGCAAGAAATATAATATGAACATGCCTAGTGTGAAGTTTCAAGGGGAGTATAATTGAGATGGAAGTATTCTAATTGTTCATTGATTAAATTCCATTAGTTTGTAAAAGCTCAAAAGCAATAGTTAATGCACTTGATGTACTTATTGTTCACTTGGTAAGCGTTAGTCATTACGTTAATTAGAAACTGAATTGACTTTTGATGGCATAATTGGTTTATCTAAATGACTGACAAAAATGAAAGTAAAACGAATGGTAAGTGTTTTAGAACTGTCTTGGCACTAAATAATTAGTTTTAGGGAACAGCTTTTCTTAGAGGACTGTTTTCTAAATCTATTGCTTCTCTAAAATCCCTTTGTTATTACAGAAAATACATTTTAGTGCCTTAAAATAGAGAACCTGTCAAACTCTTGCATGATAAATTCTTATATTGATTCTATAGCAAGGGCATACATGTTGTTCATATTTTAATATAATCTAGCAATTTGAGAACCCAATTCTGAAGGTGTGAAGGCAGTCCTGGTAAGTCAAGTGGAAGTTCCTTACTTTGTTTCAAGAATTGCCATTAATTCCATGTGACCTCAGCTTGAATGTTGTGCTTATTTTAAAGAAATGAAAGGAACATAATGATCCAGAGGAGTCTATAGGATCAGAAGCATTTGCAGTAACATCACCTTGCCGGCTCTGTGCATTGCAATGGTGTGTCATGTTCTCATTCTAATGTCTGGTTAACATTGTAACGTTTCACATGTCATTCTCTGTTCCGTATCCCTTCACCCGGGGTTTTTCCATTCTGTTGCACTCCCTTGTTTTGAGGGCTTGGAATGCATGTTTGGGTTTGCGCTCCTGTTCAAGGTTACGTTCCCAGGCGCGTCTAACGGCATTCAGCACCTGGGAGGGGGAGCGTCCTGACGGGCGACGGGGCGGGACCTGCCCTCAAGCAAGGCTTTTAAGTTTGTATTTGGCGCGCTTTTGCTCATTCTCAGCTTTCTCTGTATTTGCATACTATTCCTTTAATAAATCAGTTATCTTTAAGCCCGAGCTTGTGAGACTGAGTATTTGGGTTTAGGCAATCATTACATGGTGCAACATTTCTTTTATATTTACTCCCCCTTGCTCTCTCCTGCAGATGCCTTTGCCCTGAGGTATCCACAGCTAGCCACAATGATGCCAAAGTAGTGACACTGCAACAAATATGATGCCACAAATACGTTTGTGGAGGAAGAGTTTCCATCTTAACTCAATTATGTTTGGTTTTAATTTTTAAATAAATAAATGCAAGGACCACCTGCACTTGCCTCCAATAGTGCAAACTTATAGAACATGTCCTGATAAGGACATATCAGAGCTGCTTTTGACATACTTGATCATGCTGTGGCAATTATTATGATGAATTTTAAATAATGAGGGATATGATTAGCACTGAGCACAGAAAAGAAAATGATTCCCCCCCCCTGAGGAATAGAACCTGTTGACCAAAAAAGGATATTGGAAGATTTCACTTTTCTACCTAGGTCATTGACAGTACTTTACAATTAAAAAAAAAAAAAAAGATGCAGCACACAGATATATTCTAGAGGTGTGAGTGAGTAGAAAGGGTTGATAAAAAATAAATAATTTTCATAAAAGGGAAATACATTTAATTGAAGAAAGTGTAACTTATCTTGCAAACCTTTGATAAAAGCCCTGCAAAACTAAATGCTGAAGCTTGACAGAAAGCTGAAGACTTTGGAAGGAATGACCTGTTAAATATGATGCTAAGCACAATGAGGATATGTTCTGAATGTGAGCTTGTCCTACAAAAATGAGGCCTATGAATGGCAAAGGTAAAAGAAAGACTTTTATAGATTGCTAAACTGATATTAAAATACCTCAAGGGAAACCAATAAAATGGGCATACCGGAAACACAAAGAAGAAGAGGCCATATCATTTAACAGGAGAGAAAAAGCTACCAAACAAAAACTGATAACCATAAAGAAAAAGAGGAACAGAGACATAGAGGCAACATGGCATAAACCTGAACGTAGGACCCAATATAGACAGGGTCACAGAGCTGTATCAGTCTGACCTGCAACAAAGTCAACAGGAGATTGGGGAGCTATAGTTTCATAATGAAAAGGCAAAGTCAAGGCAAACAAATGAACATAATAATATTACTCAGTAAGTGAATCATAACTTTGGCACTAAGGCCAGGGGTTTTTAACACTGCAACATGCTATTAAGCATGACAATGGTTGTTTGCAAAGCATCAAACAAATTATTTGTCAGAAGTTAGGGGTTTTGTTTTTAATTATCCAAGAAATCCGATTAAATATATCAATCAGCACTGAATAAAGAATAAAATTCAGAAAAATATTTCTAAGGATTTTGTAAGGATTTCAATTATATTATATAAAATGTGTCTCTTCCTATTTATTGAACTAAAGATAAAAATAAGAAGCACAACAACAAAAAATCACTAGTGAAACAGCAACAATAAAAATCATTGATTAAAATCCTTAATGGAGACACTGGAAGGACAGTGAAAGACAAGCAGCCAAAGAAAGTTCACTAATAAAAGATGGATGCAATATATACAGTAAATTAAAGTATAGTGTGAAAATAAATATGTCTCAGTCATTGTTAGAAAAAAAATACAGGTATATTTACAAGAACTTGATCATAATTTTGATGGGCTTCCATATACATAATAAATACAGTTTTCATAAAATATATTTTTAGGATTGAGATTTCTTGTCTATAACTCGACGGCAACTAACAACAATAACACATACAGTAGTCTGTATATAACCAAATGTTCCATTGCTATTTAAAAACTCACAGACTTCCAATTATTTGCTATGTAGAACACTGCTACCATATGCAATTACATTAAAACATCATTCCAAGCAAAAATTTAGTAACTGCTTTCATTGATGAAGAAATAAAGCTTTGTTATCTAATGTAGATTTTCCTTTCAATAATACAGAGTCCAAAATGTCTCTTACATTGGATATTCCTGCCAGAAGAGGAAGTTTGACTAACCACCTTCCAGAGCCTCACTAGGAATTTGATAAATAAATAAATTGCATTCAGGATAGCACCTCCTCATCCTACATTTTCCCCATAATGACCATCCTGCAAGTTAAGCTGAGCTGAGAGAGAACATTACTGGTCCAAAGGCTCAGTGAACATCTGTGACTGAGGGGACACTAGAACCTGGATCCCATAATCCAACACCTTAACAACTATACTGCATGTACTTTCCTATATTTAGTTATATACTATTTAAATATTTAGAATATTTAAAATACACTGGAATATTTAACATTATTCATAAAGAGGCAGATGAGTTCCAGATACCAACCAACTCATTCCAAAGGTTCTGCTAAAATCTTTATGTAATTCTTTATTTTGTAAACTGCTTTAGAAAGTGTACATCTGAAAAACAGTATCAGTTTCTTAACATAACTCAGAGGAGAAGGAGGAGGAGGAGGAGGAGGAAGAGGAGGAGACAATAATTTATGTATTGCTAGATTTCTATTCCATCCTTCCTCCATGAGCTTAAGGCAGCATACTGTACATGCACTCCATTTTCTTCCTCAGAGAATTGTATGAATCTGCCAGATTCAAAATAACTTAAGTAAAACAGTTTGTCTGGACATGTACCTTTCATCTCATTAATGGATGCAACATTAGAGAAGGGCGTGTGCAGCAGGTAAGGCTGGCCAGTGTAACTTCTTATCCCAGAGAAAGGGCAATTCCACACTGCAGCCTAGGATGCTTGTCTTCCTTATGGCTCCTAGTTGTTTCTTAAGCCAACTTGACATTCCAGTTGGGATTGCAGTGGCTTGACAAAAGAGTCAGGCTGTTACTCAGTCTGGACTACAGACATCACAGGACCTTGTGGGCTGTTCCTTTGCTTCTTACCCTTCCCATCCAGGCAGGAAAGGCAAGCCTCACTGGCTGGTTCCTTTATGGACCAGTCTACCAGTGCCTGGTAGCAACATTCCTAAATTTGCAACTTAAGTATGAGAAACAAAGAAAGGAAGATAAAATTCTGTGGGCAGGGCATGCGAAAGCAAATCGGAACATGTTGCACCTAGGGCAGAAATCAAACGGATCCCCACAGGGAGATGGAAGGGTTGAATGATGCATGCCTTAAGAGGCCACCATTAGATCAATCTCACCATCAAAAAAATGGCACAGCTACTGATTATAGCAGGCCCGGACAAGACAGTGACCACTTATTTTTGTTCTGGAGGTGAGGGGGTATCCCAGGGCACTGAAGCCAATTGGAGCCAGGGCAGCTACTAAATCAGAACAAAGTGAGGGATACCATTTATTCCAAAAGGCTTAAGCTGACTCATGTCAGCAACAAGCAGTTTTGAATAACAGCTAGAAAACAGACGTTCAGGTTGCATGTTAGATGGCCTAGGGGTAGAAAAATGTCACAAGTAGACATCCATATCAGTTAAATGAAACGAATAAATATATCAATGTCTTCATTCATAAAGCAACGGATGATTCCAAGTTGAAAGAGCAGATCTGCCCAAAGTTCAAGTTCTCTGCTGCTCACAGGGAATTCTGTTCAATTCCCAGAATATAACAGACACACAAATATTACCCTAATGAGTCAGTTCCCAAGCTGCTACCTTGAGCTGATTAGTTAAAATTTGACTTCTTTGCTGCTTTCAGTGAGTTCTACTACTTCCCAAAGACATAAGGTACAAATTATCCCAGTGAACCAGATCTTAAGGCCACTACCTTAAGCAGACCAGAGAAAGCCCAAATTCTGGAGTATTTATCTAAAAACATCCAAATGTCTAGAAAGCTGACATAACAAATGCTTTGTAATATATTCCTTTCCCATTATAGAATTCTGAATCTTCCCATGAAATGGCTGTCTTCTGTCTGAAACGGGATCTGCATTAGTGTTCTGTCTCCTTGATGCATGTGTAATTTGATCCATTCTCTTTCGTTAAGCCTTGTGAATTTCTCAGAAATAGCCCTTCTACTGAATTTTGGTTTTCTAAAAAAAAAGATATGTCCAAGTAGCTGTTTAAAATATGGATGGCAGAGAATAGTCTGCTGACTCTGAGAAAGTGCAAGGTATCACTAACTATTCTGGGTAATATCCCTGATCAAGGGTCATTAGAATAAGATCTGAAGGGAGCTATTCAGAGCTCATCTCCAAATCAGACAGGAGAATGACAAATGAAAAAGAACAGACTGTTATATGAGCAATACGTAGGGCACAGCTAATATCACCAAATCATTCTGGAGTCATGATAAGCCAGGACTTCAGAGAGTAGAATTAATGTGTGATTTAATGAGTATATGAATCACTGGAAACATCCCCAGCCTTCAAAATTCACATTTACATCCTGAACTTGCATTTCAGTTGTCTCAAAGCATATATATTACTCACCTTACTTCAGCATTATTTTAAAACCTTCAGGTTCTACTTTAAAAAAATGGATACATAAAATTTGTTCTACCTCTCATCGGACATTAATTTCAGGAAGAAGAATGAGGTATGCTGGCAAGCCAACTATTTTAGTGTGTCCCTTCTAATTTACACCTAAAACATTTGCATATTCCTTCATGAATTGGAGGGCAGAATTCTGAAAATTGAACAGAGTGTTTTAGTTTTGCTTTTAGATCCTATTCATCAATGCAGCCAGTATGTTGTACTTGTTAAAGTGCTGGACTGGAATAGAGAAACTCAGATCCACAACTTCAGTCATCTGTGAACAATGAGTGGTCTTGGGTCAGTCACTCTTTCTTGACTTAACCTCACCCCCTAGCCTGTATGGGAAGAGAGTATGCATGTTGATTGGCCTTGAGGGACAGGAGGAAGAGTCATTACTAAGACAACAGTCAGGAAAAACAAAACAAAACAAAACAAAACAAAAAAAACTGAGTCTGGGGCAGAACTGTAACCTGAGAAAACATCTCAGACTTGACCCTCCCTAGTTCTCATGAAGATAAAGGGAGAAATGGGGGAAGCACATTAAGACTTGCAAGATTCTGTTACTATATTTTTATAATTAAAGTAATTATTGGCTTGTATCACTTTGGTTTCCTAGTTGGGTCTACCTTAAAGGGCTGAAAATTGTATATATTTGAATAACCAAATAGTTTTTCTGTGTTTGAATATGAATACACACACAAAAACACATTATTGTAAACCACCCAGAGTCACTCTCTGAGTGAGATAGGTGGTGACTAAATGTTATATATAAATAAAATAAATTCACACATACACACAATTTAGTCTCATAATAAAAAACCCTGACTGCACATACAAATACCAACATATTCAAAAACTTTTACAATATAGCATCAAAAAGATCACCACCTCTAAATTTAAGTAACAAAATGCTATTTTCTTAATTTGTTTTTTAACTTTAAATGTCACCATAAAGTGCCAGAAGAAAAATATATATTTATATACAATTTTTAAAAATAATAATAATAATAATAATAATAATAATGTGCTGATTTGTTCAACTTCTATAGCTACCTATCATTAGAATTTTTTGTTTGTTTTCAGATCAAACTGATTGGCTCATAATATTGTTTTGGTTTTACATATCAGCATTTTTAGGTCTATAAATGTAATTTAAAACAAAGAAATCATACTGTGCCTGGTAATGATACAGTGATATTTTTTCCAAATTGCTTTTACTGTGTCTGAGGAATTAAATCGGTAACTGTTGTGGAAACTGGGGAAAAAAAAAAGATTGCTTTGTTTATTAATGGAGCAGTCTAGGTCATGGTCCATCCCATCCTGGTAAAAATAAACGAAGGGACTGCATTCATACTACTGTCTTTGTCCTTTTGACACATCTGCATTTGACATAGCATGTTTTTTTTTTTTTAAGTTTCACACACACACACAAACACACATGCACCACAGATACCCATGTAGACCTGCTCAGCATAGAAGGGAGTCTTTTCCAACATCAACATTCAAAAGCATTAATATTCTATCCTGCTTCTTCAAAGTCCAACTTCCACTTCCATAAGTTGTCACAGAGAAAACTGTTGCATCTTTGACACATGATTAAACTTAAAACAATATTTAATATTTACATTCTGCTTTTTCTACTAGGATATGTAGTTGGTTGTCCCACATGGCATAATCCTCATAGCAAGCTTTTGAGGAGATTTTGCTATACGACGGTATTTGGCCTAAAGTCGCCCCTAAAATTCTTGTCTGAGTTGGAATTTTGCATCTGGAATTTTGCATCTGGGTCTCCATGCTGGCTCTGAACCTTCACAGATCTCTAAATTCCTATATTATTAACTAATATACCAGTTTCTCTATCTGTGCACATGTGTGCATGTACATATAAATGTGTATTTTCTGAATTCTGCACAAATGCATATGTTGCTAAAATTAATTCAAAGATCTCTTTGATTTCTGATTATTCATAAAACGTTATCTGTTCTTGGCAGGCCTGACTATTACAGCTAGAATGGAAATTGCATTTGATCTTAATACAATAAGTTTTACAGTGGCACAGAAAATAGAGGAATGCTGAGGTATATTTTCCCATCTGAGTGACATGTTTTGAATCAGACATTTCTTGCATCTCCCTGGAAGTCTATAAGTACAATGTGGTTTGCTATCACTTCAGTGACTTTAATAATAGTGTAGGGACTTTAATGTGACAGCACTGAGCTGTATAGACTTTAATAGCATATTTCAGGAGTCCTGACGGGTTTGGGCTCAAGGATGAACTGACTGTCAGGGCCGTGAGTTCTCATAAACAAGTTCAGCAGATGTCTCTGTAATCACATTGCTTCTCATACTCGTACCAGCTTCTGGAGGAGGCCCACAGTCTGTCAATGAAACCTAGAACATAGGGCTCCCATGAGGTCTTTGCGCAAGAAAGCATTCTTGCATTGTTCATGATGATAAAAAGGCTGAGCGCTGTGGTTTGCTGTGCATAAGCACTTGCATCTGCAGAATGAGACTCCAGGTTAAAGGACCCAACAACATTCTCCAAAGCTAGTCTTTATTTATTAATAAAACTTGCCATTGTTATTTAACAGAGGAAGCCACCCAGAATCTTCTGGAGTTGGGCAGCCTATAAATTCAATCCCTCCCTCCATCCCTCCCTTCCTTCACTTTTTAGTTCTTCTAGACAAACAACTGCTTTTAGCATGTTCCCTGAAAGAACAGACAAGCTTAAATGTAGCTATTGTAAATTAGCATGGTGTACTGTAAACTTGTGTTGACTTAGTCAGGTATATAATAGAGTTGTTAATCCATGTGTTTCCAAAAGACTCGTTGTCCTTTTGCAAGATTAAATTTATCTGAAATCTAATCAAGGCAACTATCTTGCTTTAGTCCTATAATACAAGAGATAAAGCATATATTCTTTCCTAACCATAAGGATGCTAAAATGTCATAACATATATTGTAATGTCATGATGCAACCTCTGCCCTTTCATACTAGCATTAAATGTCACATGCAAGTATGTAAGGGGCAGAATCTGTTTCACAATGTCCCAATACACATTTAATCACATGCCCCCTGTACCTCCCCCAGCAGACACCTATGGGTGGGCCCTGGGAATTCAGAGGATAGGAGCAGAGACATGGGAGGGGTGTGTGGGTGTCTCAAGAAAAATACAGCTGAGGAATTATACTTTCTTACCTATTATTTTTGGTGGCCCAAGGCCACAGAATTTTAGTTTTGGTTTTATTTTGCCACTGTGAGAGTTATGCCATCTTTTCTGACTTCCCCAAAAGAAATCAATGTGAAATTATAGAAATTTGCCACTGAAAATTTGACAATCTGATCCCAGAGGTCTTTGGAGATAGCAAAGGGGCTAAATGGGGGCCCTAGTTTGTCCATCCTTGCTTGATTATTTCTGATGGACTCAGCAAACTTTCTTCCCTATGGTATCTGGCTAAGCAAAATGTCCTTAATGTCCTTTCCTTTCCTTGGCAAGCAATATCAGTGGACAATGGAGAAGAAACATTGGCTTTTCTATTCTGGAAGAGACTTTTTCTAACAGTAAGGAAAAACATTCAAGTACCTCTTTGGGATTCCACAAAAATAAGGTCTGTAACAGTTATTTCATTTCTTATTTCTCTATTCTAGCTCCCCAGTTTTTCTTGTACATTATTTTTGTTTCTTAAACATCTATATTCACATATCCTGCTTAACCTGCTTAAACAGGTTAAGTTCATCTATCACAGTAAGCCACATGAAAGAACCAAAGATAACAATAATCAGACTTACAAATCAAATCAAATGCAACCAGATCTTTACATGACCTGGTTAAAAGGGCTGTGTGAATGTAGCCAATATAACAATGGTGTAGCTCCAATGAAAAATGCAACTCAATGGCTTCTGGAAATGTTAGCACTCAAGCCAGGGTGACATTTTATTTCCTTCCTCCTTCTGATGAGAATCCTGTTCAACCACTTTGAAGACTAAACTATCTGTCTGTCATAGAAGCTTTGGGTAGGAGCACCTGGGATTGTGAACTTGGGAAGATTCTATGGGGGGAGGGATCTCGTTTGTACCGAGGGTTTTTTAGTTTGCATTTGGCGCGCTTTTATCATTCTCAGCTTTCTTTGTGATCCTGCATACTATTCTTTAATACATCAGTTATCTTTGAATTCCTGCTCATGAATCTGAGAGTGTTTTGGAATAGGCATTCATCACATAAAGAGGGATTGTAGGGGAGTTATCAGAAGAACTAGGGAAGGAGAATAAAATGACTTAGGACTGATGGAGTCTGGGCAGTGGAAGCAACAAGCCCTATCAGAGCACCAGATCACCAGAAGTGACCTGATGCTGTGTGATACTGTTCCCTGGTGTCATGCAAACAAACTGGAGTCATTTGTTTGTATGACACCCCAAACCACCAAGCAGCTAACCAGGTTTAGCCAAGCATATTGTGCACACCCCAGCACTGTGATTAATTCAAGGTTGAGTGAGTTCTGCATATCTAGAAAATTGGGTGGAATAAACGTTTAAGTTATGTGAAGACAGGAACTCTCAAGGACAAACAAAACTTTCAAGAAGTTGGTGGTAGCAAACATTCCTAGTTCTCAGTGGTGTAGACTTCCTTTCTTTTACTTGGGGAGGACAATGTGCATTGTATCAGCCACCACTGGGAATTTCTTGACCTGCCCTCTGTGAAAAAGGCCGGATGTCACCTGGGCTACAGGTCACCACTCCCTTTGGTGTCACAAAAATGGGGAACAGGTCTTTCTCTATACATGTTTGAGAAAATTTGTGGGTTAGGATTGGCTTACTTTACTGTACCCTTTGCATATCTTCCACTTGTAATTAGGAGACATTCTGCATGTGCCTCTATCTTTTTTCTCCCTGGAGCTGGGCAGGAAGAATGCCTGAGAATGCAAGATGATGTTTTCTGGTCCTTAGTTATTCTTAAAGCTGCTGGCAGCAGTTACAATAGTTTCTCATAATCCTGCCATACTTTCAAAGAATACTGTTTGAGTGTGTAGCTTTAGAAGTGTTCTCACTATTGTCAGAAAGATGGCCAGATTGTTACTGGGAAAATATTCTCCCCATTGTTAAGAATGGAAATGTGGCCTCACCTCATGCCACTTTTTTTTTTCCTTTTTAAAGTAGAAGGCAACATCCTCACCCATCTTACAACATTAAAGGTGGCTTTATTTCAATGTATGCTTTACTTTTCTGCGAGCTGAATACTCAGATAAGTATGGAACAACCCCTGTGCTAAAAATGTAAGAGAAATGCCATACTCTGTTTGCGTGGTGCTTTGTCACCCCATTGAGCAGCAGCTCTTGAAATAAAGTAGTCATTTGGGTAGGGCGATACACATTTCTTTGCTTTCCCAAATGTCAGAATTGAAAGTGCTCACCACTTCTCAAGTGCTTTCTGACAAACAGACTCCGTAAGAGCTCAAAAAAAAAACTTGTTTGGGACATTCTTTCAGGACTGGCTTCTGTATTTCAGCTGAGGCTACAATGCATTGAAGTCCTTATTTCTACCAATATATATTCTCATCTGTCCAGGGCTATTAGACAGATCTGTATGCCATGCCATGCCACTGCCTCTCCTCTCCCCTCCTCTCCCCTCGCCTTAATGGAACACATCCTAGAGCACATCTCACGGGGCTGCCCATTTCAAAGGTAGAATGTAAGCTAGCAGCGCTTTATGGATTCTTGTCTGCCACTGCTGGCTGACTGATTGTGAGATCCCTTATCCATTTTGCAAACTCCCAAGGTTCATGGAACATGGAAAACCACTGAAAGAGCTTGCAAACCTTTGGGAAATGATCAGCAACATATTTTAATATTTCTAAGCATGATCTCTGAGTGTGACCCAAGAAACATTTCTGGTGAGTGCTGCTTTTAGGGAAAAAAAATAAACTTCCCAACGGCCCAAGTTATTCGCAGCAATGAAATTCTTTCAGCTTCATTGCTTATTTTCTCCCTGACTTTCATTTGTCCTTAGATGGAAGAGCTCACAGGAATTAGATCCTACACAGATTAACTTCCACTTTACCCTTCTGCTATTTTGCATAGAATTTGAACTTGTTATATACGTTTCTTTCAGCTACAATATTTTATAAGGTATTCTGAAAACAATGGGCTCCTTTGGAGGTATGTGGTGGTGTGGGGGTGAGAGAGAAACAGCGTGACTAGTAACCAAAAAATTCAGCACTCTTGCACAAGGAGATACATTTTTTTTTCCTCAAAGGTAACTGGGCTGCAGATTGTACAACCACAGTGGACTCACGATCCACTAAACATGGCACAAAAATACCTTATTAAGAACTTATCCTAATGATGTTTCATCCCCAGCCCATCATGGAGGCAGCTTAAATACATATTCAGCCATTCCAGTTTTAAAATAGTGTTTTTCCTCTTCTACCTACACAGTTCTTGCCATATGAATGTCAGTGATTCGTGGCTTGGATCACCACCTACTTGCTGTTTTAGGCTACTGTGAGCATGTTTCCTCCCCCCTAGTTGCTACACAACCTTCCATGGCTATTTGCTGCTGGAGAGATCAGACACCTGTCTCTTGAAAATGTGTCTTCCCATGTTATACTTGACTGGACATTGCACAGACTACTTATATACATGGGGTTAGCACTCTACTGAAGGAACACTAAACTTTTTGTAAGCATCCATTTATCAATCTTTTATTTTCCATTTACATACTGGAAACCCTAGCTGAGCCCATAGAATAAAAGGCTAGAGGTTTCAAACATCCTCTCTCAGAACTCTTCTGTGTCTGCTCTTGCTTTGGGAAGTGACTTGGTAGTTCCTGCTGCTACCACCTATCTTTCAGGTGGCACCTCAAACCTAATGTGCTGTCTATGTAATGATTAAAGAGATTAGATAGATATAGATAGATATACATATAGTGCCACCACCTGGCTGTAAGGAATCAAAGTGTATGACTAGAAATTTCAATCCTTCCTTGGGAAACAGATCAATCTCACAAGAAATATACAAAAGCAAACTTTATTAAAATAAGCTGTAATAACTTTTTAAACTTTAGATATTAAAGTGCCAACATTCCCTATTGAAGGATGTACAGTATATACAGAGCTGTTCAAACTACAGGCAAATGACTCTAAAAAAGTAATTGCAAAGGAAAAATATATTGCTCCAGGCTGACAATAAGATGGTACTGATCAACTGCAAATAAAAACAAAATAAAATACAAATTTGCAGTAAAAAAAATGGAATGGGATTTCAAATTATTACTCCTTACCTCAAAAGAATCTAGAAAGAAATGATTTCATCTTCCTAGGAGTTACTGGGCTTTCACAGAGAAATTAAAGGAACTTATCCAGCACAAAGAAATATCAACATTTTCATAAAATTCCTTCCTTGACTATTCCTTCAGAAATAGTACCTAAAGCATCTGTTCCTCTGCTTCAGTTTTGAAAACTTCCTTTTTTTCCTGGAGATCCCAAATGTTAATGTTTGGTTTTCAAGAAGTATATCTCTGTAGTAATAGAATCTTGCAAGTCTCACTGTGACTTCCCCTCCCTGCCTTTACATTCAAGAGAACTAGGGAGGGTCAAGTCTAAGACACTTTCTCAAATTACATTTCTGCCTTGGATTCAGCTTTTATTTGACTGATGTCTTGGTTGAGGCTCTTCCTCCTGTTCCTTGAGGTTATTCCTTTTGCCCATTATATTGAGTAGCCAGTTGGGTGTGCTATACTTAAATTCAAGCATGGTTGGAGCAACCATGAATGGCTAAGGGAAGGGAAGGAAAGGGAAGGAGCAGGAAGATCAGGGAAGGATGGGCACACAGGCCATATGCAAAAGGAGGGGAGAAAGGTGTGAGGTTCATTAGCATTACTCTACTCACTTCACAGAAGGTCTTCTAATTTGTCTCAGCCAAAACCCAGAACCACCAAGATGTTTTGGGGTTCAGTTCAGCTGGACCATGACACACCTGGAACAGCTCAGCCAAACTTCCAAGCTACAATGTGTTTGTCCCCTGCATGGAACAAAACTGATTTTTCACTTGGGCTGCCAGTTTATGTGTGTTTGTTTGTTTGTTTATTGTTTGTTTGTTTGTTTAATTTTTTTCTGGATTTTGTAAACTGTCCAGAGTGTAATGGACTGGGTGGCTATATGGGCAGCTATAACACCCATATAACCACCCAGTCCATTAGACTCTGGACAGTTTACAAAATCTAGAAAAAAATTAAACAAAAAAAAAAAAGGGTGGCAATAACAAATTTAGTAAATTAAATTAAATTAAATTAAATATAATTACCAATTACATAAAAGACCTCCTTCATGTCAGTTTGCATAAGATAAGACATAAATTAAAATTATGTAAAATATATATTTTTTGTTGTGGTTTCAGTAGGATTTCATTGTTGAAAAGAGAGAATTGGGGAAAGGACTACATGTTACAAAAACATGTGATTAGATGCAAGAGTTGAACACAATCTCATTTTCTGTAACTTCTAAGTAATGCTCACTCTTGTTTTTCTTTTTAGCTTGTGAGTTGAATGTTTTCATACCATACCTTTTATAGAAACAGAATTACATGTATATTTCTTCAGAAATTCTATGGTATTCAATGTGGTTTATGCAAAAGGAACCTGTGCATAGGATTTAATTTTATATCCTTCTTCTCCCCTCAGAATCTTTCTGAAAATCTCAATTCTGTAATACCTACATATGGAAATGTACATTGTAAGAGTCTGCCATTCTTTTAGCCCTTTCATTAACTTGCAGAACAGTACTGATATACTCTTACTTTTGCATACAAATGTTTGAAATTAGTACACAGGAATGCAACCAGTCACACCATATACCCCCTGCCTAGTATTGTGGAATGTACTTCTTTAAAAAAATATAGTAGGCAAATGATTGATTTTTCTGCTTTTATGAAACTCAATTGCATACAGTATCCTGATTCCTGCTCATCTGCATGGCAGCAGTGATGGTTATATCAGAGTATAATTTCTTTTGTAAAGCTAAAGCAGTTTGAAGAAACTACCAGAGAGTGGATTCTCAAAATGTAAGGGAAAAATGGACTAAAGTGATTTAAAACAAACAAACAAACAAACCCCTCTAAAAAGTAATCTCAAGCTAGGCCGGGATCTAACTTCATAAAGCGAGCTGTAAGGAGAAATGAAGGAGAATCTTGTCCATTAAGGTTTCCCTTTAATAATAAGAACATGCAAAAATGGGTTGGAAACAAAATTGGTAGTTTTGTCCATTTAAGTAGAGGGCTTGAAAATGAAACTCTGGGTAGTCAACCAAGTTTTCAGTGTTTTAGTAAGGCTGCCCTTTCTTCTCTTTATCCAGTTTCTCATCATTTGCAGCTACAAATGATCCCAAGGGCTTTTCAGGGCTGTGAGTGACAGCAACAGATTCAATTCTTAATTTTTATATATACAACTATTTAACATTTACAAATTTCTTCATGAACGAGGTGGACACATTTCAATTGCAGCAGATAACAACGTAGAAAAAAAAAATGTTCCTCCCTATTAGAGATAAATGGATTCTCACTAAAAGTAACAACAAAAACAAAACAACATTCTCCTGCAGGGAAATTTTAGAGGTCAACATTCTTTTTCCTAGGTTTTTTTAAAAAATCCTAAGAAAACATAAGAATATAGGTTTTCAGAGCTGCTATTTATTGGTGAAATGACCTCTCAACAGTGGTAATGCTAGAATCCTAAAAATAAATTTGTAAGATTGGATGAGACAGTTGGATATTGCATGAAATGTCTAAGAAACGTCTTGGTGCTTTCTTTAAACTTTGAAAGGCCCAGCATGCTAGAAAACTATTTGGACAAAGCTTTCTTTACTTCTCTAGTGGTTTCCAGAATAACTGTGTGAGCACAAAAATCTCAACAGTGCTGCAGAGATAACTCTACTTTAAGTCTGCTGGGATGTTTAAAGGTTAACAAAATGAAGAGATCCCTTGGCCATCCTGTACATTTTTTTTTTAAAGTAGGTAAATGTAATCTCCAACCCTTTGCAGATTTTTTTTTTTTTTTTTTGGCAGGGAAAGTGTGAAGGAATTGCCAAATTTTCATTTGGATTAGCATTCATCCCATCATGGATTTCACTAGTAGTCAAAATCCCAAAATCACACTCAGAAGAAGTTCCTCTGCATTTGTAATCCCTATGTATTCTACATTCCCAATTATTCCAGATAAAGACAATCCCTTCATCTGCTGTCCTAAAGTGATTATTTAATAATTGCATCCTATAAAAGATAGTCATTGACTGTATAGATGAACAACAACAGCTACAACTGTATTCTCTGTTATTGTTTCCAACTTCTACATGGCTGTACCCCACATTTTAGTAATCACAACTCAATTGTTTTCCTTCAATTTTCAATAAATGAAGGTATATCATGTGACTAGAGCTCATGGCTCCAGCCATGAATAAATTGGCTTCAGTATGCAGTTTTTCTAATAAAGTATTCTGCATATTCTGTAAAACAAATATGGCTGATAAAGTAAAGATAAAGGTTTCCCTTGACATTAAGTCCAGTCGTGTCCGACTCTAGGGGGCGGTGCTCATCTCTGTTTCAAAGCGGAAGAGCCGGCGTTTGTCTGTAGACACTTCCGTGGTCATGTGGCCGGCATGACTAAACGGAACGCCGTTACCTGCCCGCCAAAGCGGTACCTATTAATCTACTCACATTTGCATGTTTTCGAACTGCTAGGTTGGCGGGAGCTGGGACTAGCAAAGGGAGCTCACCCCATCACACGGATTTGAACCGCTGACCTTCCGATCAGCAAGCTCAGCAGCTCAGTGGTTTAACCCACAGCACCACCGCTTCCCTTCTGATAAAGTATAGTATATGTTTAATTTGCTTCTGGTAAATATCAGGCCACTCCCAATAGGTGTTTAAAAGGGAAGTATATAATATTGCTGAATTCCTTGCTGAACAGATTGTTTATCAGCATAAAGTAAAAGAGCCACAGAATATGAATGAATGAATGAATGAATGAATGAATGAATGAATGAATATATATATATATATATATATATATATATATACACACATATATATATAGCTGTTCCCTTTCCAAACTGTTATCAGTATATAAAAAAATTGTAATTATAAGCAAAATACTTTATCGACTTCTCAGGAAAACAAAAGGCTTACCTCTTGGAATTGATTGTTAACTTACCAACTTACTGGTTTTCTTATTACCTGGAGATTTCACCTGAGGCACATTCTACTGAACTTTTGCCATTACTTTCTAGTGAAATTTTAATCTCCCTTCTAAAAGATGAAGGTATCTGAAAACCCAGGAACACAAAACCTGTTTTTCAGACTTAAGGGCTAAAGAAACTGTTAAGAAATGTTAGGATTAGCCAGGAAAAAAAAAATACTGTACTGGTTGTATAAGAAAATATATCCCCAACAGAAACTGCTGAAGAGTACACTTTTGCTAGAATTCTCTGCTGTTCACCATCGAGAAAGCATAACTTCTGTAGCATGTCTATTCCTTGCTCCAAGAACAGTAAAATAGTATAAGAGCATGACTAAACGCACCAAGAATCTGCTCCTTTCTATACTGAAGAGCAATTAAGGCATGCTATGTTATTGCTAAGTTCATTCTTGGTGAAGGGGATCAGATGAAGAAGCATGGCACACATGAAGAAACATGTAGACAAATTGAGAGTCCACACATACGAACAAACATCCCCACTTATATTTCCATCTGGCCTGACCTGCGTTCTCCAAGATAGTGCAGACTTATCTATAAACAAAAACAAAAACAAAAAACACTCTGAAGTGCAAAAAATAATGTTGCTTTTGAGAAAATGGTACATATAGTGGGGGTTTGCTAGAGAAAGCACATTTGGGAAGCAGAGGAACATATGAATCTCATGCTCACTGACAGAATATTATTTCCTTTTGTTATTATTTTCTCTTAGTGATAAGACCTGGTCAGTCATATCTCTACTAAGCCTTCTCTAGTGTCTCTTCCTTGGCTTTCTTAAAATTCAAAGAAGAGTGTTGCTTCACAATGTGGGCCAAACCTATTGTTACTCAAACCCACATTGGGAAGAATGTAGGCCTCATTTGTAATAGGGTGAAGCTATTTAAGCTGGAACATTTCACATCTGAAACTGTCTCAGTTTGATCCTTGCATTCCACATCATTATATTCTACCTTTACCTCAGAAAGTTAAGGCAGCTTATATTAGGGGTGGGGGCTGGGTCCCAAATGACTGGTTGAAAGTCACACACTTTGCTTCTTGGTCAAATGAGGACTTGAACCTCAGTTTCCACAGTCTCAGTCAAATGGGCAATTCATTCACCACACTGGCTTTCAGGTTGTCTGTCTAATTCTGGAAGTAATGTTAAAGAACTTCCCTTGAATAAAAGATATTCCAAGAATATCAGAATCTATTTTCATAATTCATTTGCATGATGTGACTTAACAGCAAAGGAAGAGCAATTGCTCTGTATTATAAAGCACCAGTCATAGTTTGGGCTACGAAATCAAGGCTGCAAGAAAATCTGGGTACCGTTAGATGGTAGTGAAGAGATACAGAAAACAACTATCTAGTAGTGGTCCAGATATTTAGTCAGAGGCCGTATGAGAAAATTCCTCATTTATGTGTCCTGCCTTTTCCAGAACTTGATGATAGATTTTAGATTGCCTGGCCTGAACCTCAATAGGATTCACAAAACTTTAATTTCCTCAAAACTAAATGACTAGGTTTTTATATCCTTCACCTAAAGTGACTTGTTTAGTTTTAGGTCAGTGTGTTGAATGAATTTTGTCAAATGTAGTTTATTCAGTTGTAGTTAAGTAATCTCTGACTTAGTATATTTGAACCCATCTTGTATTTGTTTTCTTACCTCTATGAAACACGTTTTATGAGTTGGAGCACATATCAAGCCATAAGATTAGGCCTCAGTAGCACAGCTGACTGAAATATCCTCCCCTCCCTTTTCCAGAAACAAGCAGGGAAAATCAAATGCCATTGAAGAGGGAATAGGTGGTTTAAATAAAACAAAAGAGATGGGCTAAGAGCTATTTTAACTTTTTGTTCAAACTTTCAAAAGCAAACTGTACTGTTAATGGCTTGGAAACTATAGTACACATATACCGTACTTACCATGCTATTCTCCTTTCTGAGTAAGAAATAATATGCAAGGTGCAGAAAAGGAGTAAAGAAACAGCAAGCAAAAAAATAAAATAAAACATGAAATAAGGAAAAAAAAAAAAAAAATAGATGAATGTAGTTTACACCAATACTATCCACTATATCTCTCTGTATCGTTCTGTTCTTGCAAGTCATTCTTACTTCTACCATGTTCATACACTGATTTATTCACTGCCTTTTGTTCTTTATAATTCTCAACTCTCTCTTCTGGAGTACCTCATCAACTCCATCCAACCATGACTTTCTCAGTCTTATCCTTCCTGTCAGCCCATTCACTTTTCCTTCAAATATTTGTTTTGCAATTTGATTCTTATTAATTCTCTTTATACCACTTCAATGTATGCTTTCATATTTGTCACATTCATATTCAATTCATATTCATTCTGCAGCCATTCATTCTTGACCTCATTGCTTCCTGTTTTACCACACATGCTGCTTAAGATCCTATTCCCACTGTTTTCAACTTTTATGTTTCTCCTGACAGTCCTAAATCTCATTTCTAAATAATAAACTGACAGAGGTACACTCTTGCACATTTTCATTTTAACTTTTTCCAATAGACGTTTATTCCTTGCAGCCAATTACATACTGCCCACTAATTTTCTATCAGCATTTGCATATTTTAAAATGTCTCCATCCATTCCCTCATTGTTAATAAACATCCCATCAAGATACACACATTTCTTTTCTTACCTCATTTTTTTCATCGTAGGCTGCAAGTGTCTTTGGAAATTGTGATACATGGGGATTCAGCACTGACCACAAGAGATTAATGTGGGGGGGGAGGTATTTTTCCTTGTTATTACATACCATCACTCCAGGACCTTTTATGGACTTGTTTTGAAAGCATATAGCAGGTGATCTACTACACATGAAGTGCAGTGCACATGAAGCTATAACCCATAAGAATACTTTCAGAAGAAAGGGCTAGTTCTATCAGCAAAAATTGTGAATTTTTATCTGATTAGGAAAAAAAGTACAAGATGTGGAAGAAAAAAAACAGAAAAATGGAAGACAGTAATGTGAATGAGGCAGAATGATTGCTTACTAAAAACCTCATATGAAAATACTCATGATGAAGGTTGGGATAGTGGGGATCAGCAAATGGGATGAATTTCTTTTAAATCAAGGAAGATTAGATCACATGAATTTAGAAAAGGTAAGATGGTCTTCTGATATATTGCATGCTAAAAGTAATATTAATTTTACTTTTCTTAAAGTAAAATTAATATCACTAGCCCATTTATAATGATATACAAAACAATTGCAGCAAATGCTCTTTCATTTTTTTAAAAATACATTTTTATTTTAATTTCTTTGCAATATGCATGTTTACTCTGAAGTAAGTCTTTCTGTTTTCACTGAAGAAGCATCAACTCAGGATGGGGCCAGGGGGAAACAGCTAATAACATGACCTAGCGTTTTCACTATTGCTGGATATGTAAAAACCTTAGCTTCAGGAATGAACAAATGTTTCAGCTGCCTTCTTTCTTGACATGCCAACCTTAACACACACACACACACACACACATACACAGTAACAACAAAATAAAGAATGATTCTGAGGGCAGGAGCATCTACAGGAGGGTCAAAAAAGTCAAGATGGCAGCCATAGCCATGCAATCAAATCTGCAACCCTGCTTTTTCTATTAAAAAGGTGTGGGCCGCAAGTTATTTTTATTTTATTTTTATTCTATTTTTCCAATTTATATGGCTGCCCATCTCACACAAAGTGACTGGATGGCATACATGAATGGTTGTAGCCACCATTTTTTTTACTCTCCTGCAGGAACACTTATCTGAAAGGGTGAAAGAAAAAAATACTGGCCAAGATCTGCAGTAAAGGGAGCAACCTTTTGATCTGGGTTAGGCCCACCTCCTCCATACAAAAATTAGGTGAAAGTTTCAACTAATTTGTAACAGAGTGTTCAGTCACATAGAATAATAATGAATTATTAAAAGGAGGTTGGGCTCCCATGATGTCAGCAGAATAAAAGAGATGAGCCAATTTTCTTCTGGTTTAGCTGTGCTTTAGTTGAAACTGCTACATAGCTAGGGTTGGTTGGTTTGATAAAAACCTTTTCCTCCTGCAAGGAATGCTTACCTCACTCTTTCTCCAGGGTCCTCTAATCCAGGGAAAGGCTAGCTTGATGATTTTGAAGATTCCTCTCAGTGGCCCAGACAAAAATTAGCAGAATCTCAGAATGTAAGGATTGGAAGGGACCTTGGGACTGATAAGTATTCTCTCCCTTTCGCTCTTCTTGTCAATATATGACCTGCAAAGTACAAAAGGGGTTTTCCTTTTCCTGTGGAGTGGTATGATGGGATTTTTGTTGCTGCAGGAATTGCCCCAGTTTAGCAATATGACAGTGATTCCTGGCCCTTGATTTCAGCATTGCAGGTCAACAGAAGTTTAACAATACCAGTTCACCTGCAAACCTTTTTGCCATGGGGAATGAAAACTGTGGCAGTCTTGAAGTGCACTAAGAAAGATGTGATTGGCCTGCAGCTAAAGTTGGGGATTACAGAGAGATTCTTAGCTTCCTAAAGCATGGGAGTGTTATGGGAAGAATAGGATGTGTTTTTATTGGTCATTCCAGGAAAGAGGGATTCAGAAGTCATGGTCATTTTAAGGAGCTACTAACAAGATTTTTTTTTCCCCCTGTCCTTCTGTCTGCATTTACTGAGCTTAAAAGGGAATGCCTTTGCAAATACAAGCTAGGGCGGTAGCTATACAACCTATACAACCAATACCCTCAGTTCTGAAAGAAGATCCAGTTTCTTTTTGTAAGCTGATCACAAAAAAATCATTAAATTTGTTATGGGCAGCTTACAAAATCCAACATAACAGAGTTTTCAGATGATGAGAGCTTCATGGAGGATTTAGAACAGAAGGACATAGCAAATCAGAGCCTCATGTGCATGAAATATTAGCCCTAACTGCTCCAATACAGCCTGGGTTCAGGATTTTGAAACAGTACACAGCCTAGAATAAACATTCAACTGAATGCATTTCTGTACTGGTTTTAGTCAAGTGTTTTACTCTCATAGCAAAAGAGGAAAGGGAAGGGAAGGGGAGAAGAAAAGAATCTGAAGTAATCTGTTACTACTTCTTTCTCACAATTATCATCAAAGAAGTTTGCAAAGTTTCAAAGTTTTTTTTTTTTAATGACCCAAACAAATTTCATATCCATTTTTCTTTGGCTCAGTTCAGGTGGTATAAATATTCCTAGTATAGCAAGAATCATATCACCATATAGTGATTGCCATGCAGTGTTGAAAAATATGGAGCATGTCAGAAAACAAACAAACAAACAAACAAACAAAAAACATGGCAATAGTAATTTAGCATTGCAAATGTAATTGAATATGGAAGGTTTAAACACATACTTTGAAGAGTAAAGACTCAGAATCTGGTTAGAAAGATGAATTTACCTGTTCTGCTTTCTCCCATTCTTTTTTTAAACCTCTAGCTCTCTCTATACACTGATGGAAAAGTCACTTTTTTCTCCCCTCAAATGCTTATCTAAAAATTAAATTGAACAGATTTCCCACCAGTCCCTAGCTTGGTGGGTCTGCAGAGATCTGCACCAAACCTAAACATTCTGATTCACTAGAGGGAGAAGGCAGCATGTACCGTGCAGAGACAAAGCCCTTTAAAGTACTCAGCTGCTATTTCTCTTTGCCACACATATGTATCACAGCAACCAGTTTGGGGTGGGCTAAAGTTGCTGAACATTTACCTTGAAGTATTTCTATAACTGGGCAAGAGATTAATCTGAGATTAAACGAGAACATTAAAAAAAAAAGCATGCTGTAGTGAAAAGTTGTTATTGTTGTGTTTAATTCACATTTCCCAATCTAGCTTATGTTGCTGAAGTGGTCTCTTTGTTTAGCTTTTCACTTACCCAGATCTTGACATATCAGCAATTGTTTCAGCCCTTTAAAAATGTAACTTTGCCTAATATTTCATAATAAAACATTAATATCTCTAGTCAATGACCTTTCTGGCTTAGGTCTGTCTGTCTGTCTGTCTGTCTACCTCCATCCATCCATCCATCCATCCATCCATCCATCCATCCATCCCATTTTCTAGGGGTTACAATGCCTAGAAAATGCCATTATGAGATGCTATTTTGTTGATTCAGTCTGCAGCACTAATCATAAGACCAGTGGATCTCCATGAACATATGATTGTTTTGTGAGGTTAGAGCATTAGAATAATGGCATTCAAATTTAATTAGCTGTTAAAGCTCCCTTTAATTAATGTGAAACTAGTAGCTCAATGGTTGATAATACCAATTATTAGGAATAAATCTTTATTTTTAACACTGTGATTATTAAGGAACATAAATTAGAATGGGAGGCTTAATGATTACTGCTTTAAGGTTTTGGGATTTTGAATTCTTTATATTTAGTGCAGGGTTTTTCTCTTTTTCTTTTCTTTTTACTGCGTTTCTGCAGGAAGGGCATTTAGAAAAAAACATGTTCAGGTTGTCTGTAAGTTCTAAAGTCACCTTCATATATCTTTCTTGTGAATTTTAAGTAGCATACCTTGTAACACTTGTCAAGTAACCACAAGTGACCGTTTTACGTTCCATGAACATAACATTGTGCAGTCTCCATACGGCACATGCTGAGCAACCATCTGTTTGTTTATTTTAGTTTCATCAACAAGAGGCCAAATTCTAAAAACTGGTATTCTGCTTTTGAATCTTTAATGGCACACACTCTTCACCATGATTATTATGTTTATTTGAGTGCATAATTTTTTTTTGCAAATGAGCTGCAGAGATGTTAAATCGAACCCTTCTAATCCTAAAAGACCAGAACTGTAACTTTAAATTACTTTTAAAAAAAAGAAACTAACAAAGTTCATCTTTGTTCTGTACAGTTCATCAAAGTTGCCTGGAACCTTGGTGAAATGTTTCATGTAAATTCACATAGAGTTTACAACAAAGAAGTCATGATCACATGAGGTCTTCACTTAATGATCTGCATGGTCCTCACTTGCAGATGACAACCAGGACTACTGGAATTGCCATCATTAAGTGACGTGATCATGTGACTTTACAACCACATCACTTAGTAATGGAAATTATGATCCCAATTGTCATCGTAATCAGAGGATTATCTGTATGCCAATCCTCCTAGCAACCCACCAAAAAATTGATAGGCAGCAAAGCCGATCACCTCACAAGGACAATCAGAAGTTCTCCTTCAGTTTATGCCAAGCCTGGTACCTCAGATAAGCAAATGGAAAATAAGAGGTGTTTTTTTTTTCCTACAAAGTTTTTGAAAGTTTCATTTTTCAATTAGAGCAGGACACTTTCTGCACTGGTTGGTTCAACCAACTTAGGCTCTTTGCAAAGGGAATATTTCCAAATTTTATTATAGAGAAACTCTTGAAGGTATCCCCAGCTGAAACTTGGCACTATTAATGTCCTCTACTATTTTAACATTGCTGCTATTTTCATCCTGTTCCACCAAAAAAAAAAAAAAAAAGGAAGCAGCTGCAGGCATTTTGATACCCAATATAGCTTATGGATTTTTTTCAAACAAAATCAATTTGCCCTTAATATCAAATCATGCCTTCCAGTGTGAATAAAATGAGGACTGATTTGCATATCAACTCTCTAAAAATGTAATGATTTTATAATGGTCTTCTGAACCTAGGTCTCTTCCAAGATGTGTTGGATCTTTAAGTCCCACAATTTCAGCCAAAATAGGAGCTGGAGCCCTAGCATATCTGTAGGATACCAGGCTGGATATTTTGAGATTGCTAATTTTAAATTCCTCAAGTACCAGAAAAAAAGCATGTATAATCTGATGCCCTTTTCTTGGTTTCTGGGCTGCCAAACTGATAATGGGGGTTGAATATCTGAGTTTTCCTAACTTAATATCTATATACTGTAGCATATGCTCTTAGTTAGGAACTATTTCTGGTCAATGTCCATTTAAATCTGCATTTAAATTGTAGGCATTCCCATAGATATAGACACACACAGATTCATATGTTTGTATATATTTTCCTAAACCAAGGCACATACAATTTGTCTCTCCTACATTAGACAAATTTGAATGCATATATTGACCTGAGAACAATATCATAATATTCAGATGTGATTTTTGTTCCTAGACCAAAAATCACTCTATTTCTTTCCATATTTTAATCTAGAAAATGAAGAAAATGTCAATCCTACTAAATGTACATGGGATCATCAGTCTTCATTCAAGTTGTCTCTGAAATGCTATTATATGCAATGATCATATAGAAAATAATCATAGATGATGAAGATGATGGATGGTGATTTGTATATGAACAATAAGCCAGACAATTTATAATGAGTAATGCAAAAATCCTATCACAACACATTATGTGTTCATTTAAATAAGCACAGATGTCAATTCCTCCTAGTGATAGCAATGGAAAAACCCCTATGACAAGATCTTTGTGAGGAAAACTAAACAGCTACAATACAACAAAAGGCTAAGAGTAGACCTTCTACCACAAAGGGCAGGCAAAATAATGACACTGAAAGGCCTGGAGACAGGAAACTTCAGAGCTGTACCTCCCCCAAGCCTAACAAGCTGCAAAGAAGAATCACCACTGAAATCACTATAAACAACCAACAGAGATGTCTAAAAGATGAACCAAAGAAGACACTTTCAGCAGGACATTCCAATGCACTTACAGAACTAAAGGATGGATTTAACAGGGTACCCCAGACCAAGTTCTCGGTCCTCTTAGAATCTTAGGAGCAGGTTCAGTGCCACACACCAAAACTATTTCATAAAAGAACTGACAAAAAATAACTATGACATTGTTGGCTTGAGTGTAACAAGAGCATTTGCTGAAACACATAACAAATGCCACAACGATGGTGAGGAAATACAGACTGGTGCTGGTGAAGATACGCATTACATTAGTGGAGTTGCCTTTACTACTGCCATACACCTAATATACAATCTGTACAGATAATAACTTCACAATTTGCAATTGCTGGAAGGAAATAACTTCAGTCTAATGGACTTTACTGAAAGGGAACAGCACTGAAAGCAAGCACCACTAAAAGGGAACAACAAGAGAAAGATAGTTGAGCATCTGATGCTCAACTAGGCAAAGTTTATATTGGGCAACTAGGGCCTCTTTATATGTGGCATTTGAGCTGATCCAGCATTAGTTCCATGCTGTTATGTTCATGTTCACTAGTCAACTGCAGCACAGCCATTTATGATGTTGGATTTTTGGCAGTTTTCCTATTCATGGAAACATTTGCCTCACCCTGTTTTCAGCTGCTCGAACTCAGAGCATTCTGGTAAATAAATCTGATCATAAGTCTTTTTTAGTTATTTCCACAGTCCCTGTAAAGAGCTGTTTGTCTTGATCTTCTTGGCTTACTTAAGCAACGTATATTTCAATTTTGCCTCTTGCATCCCAGCCTCAGGCTTCAAGTGAGACACTCCTTTATCTACCCACCCAGGCATCCTTGTAGAAACACATAGACACTACACAATAGCCTTTAATTATGGTTACAACTATAGGGAAAAACACCAGGTGGCATTGCAATGAGAACTTTAGCATGTTGTCATTGCAAATTTCAGTGGAAATTTGTACAGAGGAAGAGTGGTATCTTGACAGTCAAGCAATTTCCCTTCATAACAACATCTCAGATTTTCAGGGGCAAAATGGCCAGAAAAAAAAAAATGAGCTCAGTATGTACTGAAAACATGGAAGGCTACCCATTTGTTTTCCCCTTTTCAATTGGAGCAAAGATGAGGGGATATTACTATTCAAGGAGATGCCGTAGAGGGCTAAGGCACTGGCTGAATGCCTGAATTCTCACATTCTCTGCTGGAGAGAGCCCTGACTGGTGCTCTTTGATTATTTTCAGCATTCTGAAAGCAACTTGAATAAAGATGATTGCACTGCTGACTTCAACATGTTTTAGAGGGATTAGGAGGTGCTTAGCATGCCCCATTGCTATTCCAGAGTGGAAAATATCCTGGAGCTCACTTCTTTGCATAGTTCTTACAACCCGCACAAAACAACAGTTTGATTCTCACATTTCAGACAGGATTCATACATTGCAGTAAGCCATAAGGTAAAGGTAAAGGTTTCCCTTGACGTAAAGTCCAGTCGTGTCCGACTCTAGGGGGCGGTGCTCATCTCCGTTTCAAAGCCTTGGAGCCGGCGTTGTCATAGACACTTCCGGGTCATGTGGCCAGCACGACTCACGGAACGCCGTTACCTTCCCGCCGAAGCGGTACCAATTAATCTACTCACATTTGCATGTTTTCGAACTGCTTGGTGTGCAGGAGCTGGGACGAGCAACGGGAGCTCACCCCGCCGCGCGGTTTCGAACCGCCGACCTTCCGATCGACAGCTCAGCGGTTTAACCCGCAGCGCCACCGCGTCCCGTTGCAGTAAGCCATAATGAAGGTTTAAACATGCTTATGAGCTCAGACATTGTGGTATACATTCTCTGCAGTGGCCCCTGCCCTTTGGAACATCTTGCCCCCGGAGGTGAGGCAGGCCCCTTCACTCCTGACTTTCCAGAAGGCCCTGAAGACTTGGTTCTGCCATCTAGCCTGGGGCGGGAAAGTGGGTAACCATTCTTGGGGGTGGCTCGCACTCTAGAGTCCCTCCCACCAGCTTGGAATTTTATACCCTCTTGGATTTTATATTTATTTATTGCATTTTATAATAATTGCAATGTGTCTGGTTTTATGAGACTTTGTTTATGATCGTAGTTTGATTTTATTGTAAACTGCCCAGAGTCCCTCTTTTGGGGGAAATGGGCAGTAATTAAATCTGAATAAATCAATAAATAAATAAATAGATAGATAGATAGATAGATAGATAGATAGATAGATAAGCTATGATTGAGTATAGACAATCATTTATTCCTTATTTAACAAACCACAGATAAGTAAAGCATAACTTGGTAGAATATATGAACCCAGACTCTACATTTGTTACCAACAGCCATTGGGGCAGAAATATATTAGGATCAACTTCTAAATGAAAGTTGGGCATTGTAAATTTTATGACACAAAAGCCCTCTCCAGCTCTTTGCTGAACAATGGCTGGCTCTAAGACTGAGGGGCTGAGGTTCACATCCAACACCCCTGAAATGTGGGACAGCATTTTGTTTGTTCTAATCAAACAAAGAAACAAAAAAAGAATGTTTTTCAGTGTACTGCATGAGTCAGAGTGGTAGGAACAGACCCAGGTTCTGAACAGACCCAGGTTCAAATCACCTTGTATGGATGAACATGAGCCTGTTGTTCTCCCCAAATAAACTTTGCAGGATTGCTGTGAAGACAAAATATAGTGAAAGCCTGGTGGAATAGCTGATATAACATGATTATGATATGATATGATATGATATGATATATGAATAAATAGACATGTGACCTCTAGAAAATCTCTATCTCATAATGTTGCCATGAACATAGTTTGAACCATTCTGTAAAGATCTGTTATTTGAGGAGCAGGGGGAGGGAGAAGTTGTCCCCCCCCCCATAACTTTTCACTGTTTTAAAAAGACTAGAGAAACTGCATCCTGCTCTTTTTTGTGTTCAGTCCAAACTTATGAGCTAAATCTCGGTATCTACAACCAAGTCCCTGGAAAGGGCCACACTCCCCATTACATCTATGCTCTCTCCTGCCTTTCTTGCCCAGCTCTTGAGGAAGAGCTCAGTTCACCTTGATATTTTGCTGTGCTAATTCCAGTAAACTTCAGACTCTTGTGGATACTGCAAAAAACATCCACCTCTCCTGCCCCTTCTCTGCCACCTGCTGTTAAGTTAGTCTGGACATTTTGCTAAGCAAAAGGAAGTATGAGCAGACAATATTATAGCTGGTTTGGCAACTAACTGAAAACTCTATCAGCAAATTGCTCTAGACACAGCAGAGTAACCTCCTTGATATTTGGGCTGGTGATTGACACCAAAAAATAAAACAAAACCCAGCAGGAAAGGCTGCTTCAGCTGGCATCTGGCAGCTTTGTATCATTCCCCTTACCAGTGCCAAGGACAAATGTCCCCTTTTCATCCTGCAGTTAGGTGACTTTAAATGTCCTAAGCAAAAAAAAAAAAAAGCAACATCTTACATCTGTGAAAGATGTGACATCACTTAGCTTTCAGCGCTGTAGATTTATGTATGTCTAAACCTTTAAAGGCCTCTTTGTCTTGGAAAAGATCCTGTGAAAGAGCTCCTGTCAATTCTCTTTCCCTCCCTTTTATATTATTGGACCTGAAGATTTGCACAAGGCCAGTCAGAAACTTGTGAAATTGCTCAGTATATCCATCCTTAGGGGTCTTTGCTCTTAATTAGTTCTTCTAAGAACTAACATGCAATAGCCTATGGACAGAATTAGAGCAAGCTATAAAAATATTGTAGTGAAGGGATTCTGAGTACAGTCCCTAGAAAATGTGTGGTGGAAAGGTCTGGGTGTTAGGGAAGGGGAGAAAAAAATGGTAATTCAAATGATGAATGAATACATGGAATCTTTCAAGATTGATAAGCATACAAAGCTTGAAAAATATTGTCTATGAAAAACACATCCATAAAACCTGTTGTTCTGAAAGATGGATCTAAAACTTTTTGTATGGGTATTACTGAAGCTTAGGAAGTATATTCCTAAACATATGATAGATGGATGTAATACAGCTTGCCATTCTCTGCAACTCTTTTCTTTAACAAATAGATAAGTGCAATATCTGCCTATCTTTGACTTTACAATTTCACTACCCTAAATAGAGGAATGGGGGAAAATTTAAATTGGAGTGTCTACCAACAGTGTCATGTTTTTTTTTTACTTCTTATAATCTGTAAATCACCTTATCCATGAATTATTCCACACCTGTGGCTTGCAAACATCCCTGGCTGCCTCTGAACCACAGTTATTTTTTACTGAGAGATATGCCAAGGTACATATGAATAACAGGGCTCCAAATAAAATCTAGCTTGCACTTGTTGAACTGCTGCCTCTGTATGTCTTCTTTCCACTGCAATACATTTTAGCTGAAAATAGTTATCAATAATGTGATTTTATATATTTATGTATGTATAGTATGCTATTGTCCTGACTCCCAGGAAACACTCTGAGACAGGGAACTGTTCTCTAATGTTTTATTGCTAATACATAACAGTAATCCTAACAAACTGAACAAGCATGGGAAAAACCCAGCCATATAAACCCCGCAGGTTAAGGCGGTCCCAATCTGTGCCTCTTGGAATGGCTCACCAATTCCTCAGTGCTACGCATGCGCTTAACAGTCTGGAAGGGAGCCCCCTGCTCGCCATCCTTACTCATGACATCTATTATGAGATGTGGACAACATGCATAGGGCAGCAGAGATGTGCACAATTGATGCCTGGACTTCATGAAACATCTCTCACTGTGATAAAGCTACGTATTTTCTCATCTTTAGTAATATCACCTTGAATATTACTGATTTTTTTTAAAAAAAATACTACCTCTAGGGCTACCAGATCTGGCTTCAAGAATTCAGATGACTACTAGGTGGTAGCAGAGTTAGATTTTCTGTATCTATCTGCTGGCTTCTACAGGTAGTCCTCACTTGACAACCATTCATTTAGTGACAGTTTGGACTTTTGGAATTTTGTTAAAGATTTCCATTGCTGATTTCCAGAACAACAGGAACTTCAGATCAGGTGACTCCTTGTTCCTGGAAGTTTCTGGTTGTGCAAGTAGGACTTTTGTTCTTCTTGTTTTAAATATACATTAAGTATATGGGATAAAAGGTGTCAAAAGTACTGGAATATTTTTCAGTCATATTTCTCCAAGTGGATAGAGCAAATATAGTCAGCTGTCAGCCTTCCCAGGTAGACCAGACAGGAAACATGACCAGATTAGCTAATTCTACTGTAGCTAAGGCTACAATAACCAAATCTTGTAAGTCTGAAAGTAGAAATCTCCCACTGTCTCTTTTACAGTTTGAGAAGATAGGGAGGGTCCTTTCTGAGCTTCTTTCTCCATCCCTTTTGAAGCTATGGGCCATGCCCCCTCTTATCTGACCATTTCCTAGGCAGCATCTCTTCACTCTGTCTCTCAAGGTCTTTCTCACAGCTCAGAAATAACTACATTTTACAGGGCATTTCTTTCAGTTCTTTTTCATCAACAACAGTATTTTAAGACACGGCATAATTACAGACATAGAACTGCTTTTACTAAAGCATGGTTGAGTTGGTTGCTATTAACAGTGTTAGATATTATAATGCTACTGTGAGAATCAATGTCCTTGTGGTTCAGATAAGTAAAAAAGGTCTACTATATAGATAGCACAATAGAATAGCTGAAGGGGTACACTGAGTACTGTGTTTGGTGGTTTAAATAAATATGTAACTACCAAGAACATTTTTATTTTTTATAATTATGAAGATAATTACTTGAGAGGAAATTCTGTAGTTTGTGGGGGAGATAGATTTAGAACTTTAAATTGGTGTAAAGATTACCTTTGGTGTAGGTGAATTAGGTTTCACTATATATATATATATATATATACACACACACACACACACACACAGACACAGACACACACACAGACACACAAGCATAACAAGCATATCCAGGAGCCTCCTGACCAAGGGGACAGGGACCCCCCGGGGTGGCAATTCTTCTACAAGACCCAGTACACTGGATCTGTACAGAAGCTCCCAAAATTCAACACAATTCCAGGAGTTTTTATCAAAGTCTGGCTCTTAAACCTCATGGCCAAGTTTCCATGGTACCAAGGCTATATGGCCTGACCTTGACTAGGGTCTGGAGCACCTGTTTATGACCTCACCCAAAAGCCTGGGAAGCATTACAGATAAACCAGTGCTTAACAAAACAATGGGGGGGGTTTTCTCTCATCTCTCCCCCACCACTCCACACTCTCAGGAGGGCTGTTGGAAAAGTGGGCTTATTCTCAAACTAACAACTTTGTGGTTTTATCTCCCCCCCTGCCAAACCAAAATAAAAACAAGCCAATTAAGCATCAGCATAACTCAAAATAAACTCTAATCTTATTTGTGTGTGGGAGAAAATCAACATTTGTCACTTAACTCCTTGAGATAACAAAGGTCTTCTGCATTGCCACTACACACATACATATGTATGCATGTATTTCTGCCTCTGCTTTTCCAAATGGCAACTTACAAATTAAATGTAGCTATTTGACAAGAACCTATCTGAAAGGCATCAAGCTATATATGGTTTTAGAAGGATAAAAATATGTAAACGTTGGTACAGAGGGGGAAGTAAAATGGACCAGTAAGTAAAGGCCTGCCAACATTTTTTTTTTTTAATAGTAGATTTAGAGCCACCATTTAGAGGCATTTCTTTCTGGCCCATGAGGATTTTTAATTTATCAATGTGGCCCCTCCCCCTGAATGAGTTGTGCAGGCCTAGTTTAGAACGTGGCTCAGCTGCTGGCTGGTATCCACAAAAATAAGCTTGCACTAGCTTCCTATTGGCTTTTGAGTCCAGTTCAAAAGCTGTTTTTGACCTACATGACTTGACTCAGATGTATCTCCCGGACTGTCTTCTTCAACCTAGTGCAGATATTCCTGGAAAACCTGCTAGTGGTTTTCCACTTTTGTGAGATAAAGGGGACAGAGACTCATAGATGCTATTTCTCCATGGCTGTGTTTGCTCTGCAAAATTCCCTTTCCTATGAGAAACAATCTGTTCTATTCCAGGCTGAGCAAACATATCAGGCCTAATTACACACGGTTTACTGATGAGTAGTGCTTCAGGCAATTACAAAGGCAAGCAGAAAGTTAGCTGAGCAGGCAGCTACATGCTTCTGGAAATATACAGGAAAGCAAGGTCTTGACTGAGAGCCATGTACAGCCTACTCAGTT